>NW_027520277.1:300000-493353 GCF_051991245.1 Festucalex cinctus
TAAAAACGCATTTAAAGCAATAAAAAGGTGATTATGGCTGTCAAACCTAAACCAAACGTTGTGCACTCAAATCTTTTGCTGTATTTAGTTTATTTTGGCATCCGGATGATGATTCTAGCATGAAATTGCTTGGGCACCTGTTAATTTTTAAGATTTTGACACATTCAGCTCAAATGTACACAATTGCTGATTATGGCTGTCAAATCTAAACCAAACGTTGTGCACTCAAATCTTTTGCTGTATTTAGTTTATTTTGGCATCCGGATGATGATTCTAGCACTTAATTGCTTGGGCACCTGTTAATTTTTAAGATTTTGACACATTCAGCTCAAATGTACAATCATGCGCTAAAAACGCATTTAAAGCAATAAAAAGGTGATTATGGCTGTCAAACCTAAACCAAACGTTGTGCACTCAAATCTTTTGCTGTATTTAGTTTATTTTGGCATCCGGATGATGATTCTAGCATGAAATTGCTTGGGCACCTGTTAATTTTTAAGATTTTGACACATTCAGCTCAAATGTACACAATTGCTGATTATGGCTGTCAAACCTAAACCAAACGTTGTGCACTCAAATCTTTTGCTATATTTAGTTTATTTTGGCATCCGGATGATGATTCTAGCATGAAATTGCTTGGGCACCTGTTAATTTTTAAGATTTTGACACATTCAGCTCAAATGTACAATCATGCGCTAAAAACGCATTTAAAGCAATAAAAAGGTGATTATGGCTGTCAAACCTAAACCAAACGTTGTGCACTCAAATCTTTTGCTGTATTTAGTTTATTTTGGCATCCGGATGATGATTCTAGCATGAAATTGCTTGGGCACCTGTTAATTTTTAAGATTTTGACACATTCAGCTCAAATGTACACAATTGCTGATTATGGCTGTCAAATCTAAACCAAACGTTGTGCACTCAAATCTTTTGCTGTATTTAGTTTATTTTGGCATCCGGATGATGATTCTAGCACTTAATTGCTTGGGCACCTGTTAATTTTTAAGATTTTGACACATTCAGCTCAAATGTACAATCATGCGCTAAAAACGCATTTAAAGCAATAAAAAGGTGATTATGGCTGTCAAACCTAAACCAAACGTTGTGCACTCAAATCTTTTGCTGTATTTAGTTTATTTTGGCATCCGGATGATGATTCTAGCATGAAATTGCTTGGGCACCTGTTAATTTTTAAGATTTTGACACATTCAGCTCAAATGTACACAATTGCTGATTATGGCTGTCAAATCTAAACCAAACGTTGTGCACTCAAATCTTTTGCTGTATTTAGTTTATTTTGGCATCCGGATGATGATTCTAGCATGAAATTGCTTGGGCACCTGTTAATTTTTAAGATTTTGACACATTCAGCTCAAATGTACAATCATGCGCTAAAAACGCATTTAAAGCAATAAAAAGGTGATTATGGCTGTCAAACCTAAACCAAACGTTGTGCACTCAAATCTTTTGCTGTATTTAGTTTATTTTGGCATCCGGATGATGATTCTAGCATGAAATTGCTTGGGCACCTGTTAATTTTTAAGATTTTGACACATTCAGCTCAAATGTACACAATTGCTGATTATGGCTGTCAAATCTAAACCAAACGTTGTGCACTCAAATCTTTTGCTGTATTTAGTTTATTTTGGCATCCGGATGATGATTCTAGCACTTAATTGCTTGGGCACCTGTTAATTTTTAAGATTTTGACACATTCAGCTCAAATGTACAATCATGCGCTAAAAACGCATTTAAAGCAATAAAAAGGTGATTATGGCTGTCAAACCTAAACCAAACGTTGTGCACTCAAATCTTTTGCTGTATTTAGTTTATTTTGGCATCCGGATGATGATTCTAGCATGAAATTGCTTGGGCACCTGTTAATTTTTAAGATTTTGACACATTCAGCTCAAATGTACACAATTGCTGATTATGGCTGTCAAATCTAAACCAAACGTTGTGCACTCAAATCTTTTGCTGTATTTAGTTTATTTTGGCATCCGGATGATGATTCTAGCATGAAATTGCTTGGGCACCTGTTAATTTTTAAGATTTTGACACATTCAGCTCAAATGTACAATCATGCGCTAAAAACGCATTTAAAGCAATAAAAAGGTGATTATGGCTGTCAAACCTAAACCAAACGTTGTGCACTCAAATCTTTTGCTGTATTTAGTTTATTTTGGCATCCGGATGATGATTCTAGCATGAAATTGCTTGGGCACCTGTTAATTTTTAAGATTTTGACACATTCAGCTCAAATGTACACAATTGCTGATTATGGCTGTCAAACCTAAACCAAACGTTGTGCACTCAAATCTTTTGCTATATTTAGTTCATTTTGGCATCCGGATGATGATTCTAGCATGAAATTGCTTGGGCACCTGTTAATTTTTAAGATTTTGACACATTCAGCTCAAATGCACAATCATGCGCTAAAAACGCATTTAAAGCAATAAAAAGGTGATTATGGCTGTCAAACCTAAACCAAACGTTGTGCACTCAAATCTTTTGCTGTATTTAGTTTATTTTGGCATCCGGATGATGATTCTAGCATGAAATTGCTTGGGCACCTGTTAATTTTTAAGATTTTGACACATTCAGCTCAAATGTACACAATTGCTGATTATGGCTGTCAAATCTAAACCAAACGTTGTGCACTCAAATCTTTTGCTGTATTTAGTTTATTTTGGCATCCGGATGATGATTCTAGCATGAAATTGCTTGGGCACCTGTTAATTTTTAAGATTTTGACACATTCAGCTCAAATGTACAATCATGCGCTAAAAACGCATTTAAAGCAATAAAAAGGTGATTATGGCTGTCAAACCTAAACCAAACGTTGTGCACTCAAATCTTTTGCTGTATTTAGTTTATTTTGGCATCCGGATGATGATTCTAGCATGAAATTGCTTGGGCACCTGTTAATTTTTAAGATTTTGACACATTCAGCTCAAATGTACACAATTGCTGATTATGGCTGTCAAATCTAAACCAAACGTTGTGCACTCAAATCTTTTGCTGTATTTAGTTTATTTTGGCATCCGGATGATGATTCTAGCACTTAATTGCTTGGGCACCTGTTAATTTTTAAGATTTTGACACATTCAGCTCAAATGTACAATCATGCGCTAAAAACGCATTTAAAGCAATAAAAAGGTGATTATGGCTGTCAAACCTAAACCAAACGTTGTGCACTCAAATCTTTTGCTGTATTTAGTTTATTTTGGCATCCGGATGATGATTCTAGCATGAAATTGCTTGGGCACCTGTTAATTTTTAAGATTTTGACACATTCAGCTCAAATGTACACAATTGCTGATTATGGCTGTCAAATCTAAACCAAACGTTGTGCACTCAAATCTTTTGCTGTATTTAGTTTATTTTGGCATCCGGATGATGATTCTAGCATGAAATTGCTTGGGCACCTGTTAATTTTTAAGATTTTGACACATTCAGCTCAAATGTACAATCATGCGCTAAAAACGCATTTAAAGCAATAAAAAGGTGATTATGGCTGTCAAACCTAAACCAAACGTTGTGCACTCAAATCTTTTGCTGTATTTAGTTTATTTTGGCATCCGGATGATGATTCTAGCATGAAATTGCTTGGGCACCTGTTAATTTTTAAGATTTTGACACATTCAGCTCAAATGTACACAATTGCTGATTATGGCTGTCAAATCTAAACCAAACGTTGTGCACTCAAATCTTTTGCTGTATTTAGTTTATTTTGGCATCCGGATGATGATTCTAGCATGAAATTGCTTGGGCACCTGTTAATTTTTAAGATTTTGACACATTCAGCTCAAATGTACACAATTGCTGATTATGGCTGTCAAATCTAAACCAAACGTTGTGCACTCAAATCTTTTGCTGTATTTAGTTTATTTTGGCATCCGGATGATGATTCTAGCACTTAATTGCTTGGGCACCTGTTAATTTTTAAGATTTTGACACATTCAGCTCAAATGTACAATCATGCGCTAAAAACGCATTTAAAGCAATAAAAAGGTGATTATGGCTGTCAAACCTAAACCAAACGTTGTGCACTCAAATCTTTTGCTGTATTTAGTTTATTTTGGCATCCGGATGATGATTCTAGCATGAAATTGCTTGGGCACCTGTTAATTTTTAAGATTTTGACACATTCAGCTCAAATGTACACAATTGCTGATTATGGCTGTCAAATCTAAACCAAACGTTGTGCACTCAAATCTTTTGCTGTATTTAGTTTATTTTGGCATCCGGATGATGATTCTAGCATGAAATTGCTTGGGCACCTGTTAATTTTTAAGATTTTGACACATTCAGCTCAAATGTACACAATTGCTGATTATGGCTGTCAAATCTAAACCAAACGTTGTGCACTCAAATCTTTTGCTGTATTTAGTTTATTTTGGCATCCGGATGATGATTCTAGCACTTAATTGCTTGGGCACCTGTTAACTCATTGACTGCCATTGACAGAAAAAGACGTCAAATAATGTATTTTTGCTGGGCTGGCAGTGAATGTGTTAAACACAAAGTGCCAATATATTTTGTGATTATATTGCAGCCTCCTTTTTTCATTTTTTGTTTTTTTTTAAGGCAAATGTTGCTTAAAAATCCATCAATTTTGCTTACATCTCATCTTAAGTCATTGACTGCCATTGACGGAAAAAGACGTCAAATAATGTATTTTTGCTGGGCTGGCAGTGAATGTGTTAATTTGTAAGATTTTGACACATTCAGCTCAAATGTACAATCATGCGCTAAAAACGCATTTAAAGCAATAAAAAGGTGATTATGGCTGTCAAACCTAAACCAAACGTTGTGCACTCAAATCTTTTGCTGTATTTAGTTTATTTTGGCATCCGGATGATGATTCTAGCATGAAATTGCTTGGGCACCTGTTAATTTTTAAGATTTTGACACATTCAGCTCAAATGTACACAATTGCTGATTATGGCTGTCAAATCTAAACCAAACGTTGTGCACTCAAATCTTTTGCTGTATTTAGTTTATTTTGGCATCCGGATGATGATTCTAGCATGAAATTGCTTGGGCACCTGTTAATTTTTAAGATTTTGACACATTCAGCTCAAATGTACAATCATGCGCTAAAAACGCATTTAAAGCAATAAAAAGGTGATTATGGCTGTCAAACCTAAACCAAACGTTGTGCACTCAAATCTTTTGCTGTATTTAGTTTATTTTGGCATCCGGATGATGATTCTAGCATGAAATTGCTTGGGCACCTGTTAATTTTTAAGATTTTGACACATTCAGCTCAAATGTACACAATTGCTGATTATGGCTGTCAAATCTAAACCAAACGTTGTGCACTCAAATCTTTTGCTGTATTTAGTTTATTTTGGCATCCGGATGATGATTCTAGCATGAAATTGCTTGGGCACCTGTTAATTTTTAAGATTTTGACACATTCAGCTCAAATGTACACAATTGCTGATTATGGCTGTCAAATCTAAACCAAACGTTGTGCACTCAAATCTTTTGCTGTATTTAGTTTATTTTGGCATCCGGATGATGATTCTAGCACTTAATTGCTTGGGCACCTGTTAATTTGTAAGATTTTGACACATTCAGCTCAAATGTACAATCATGCGCTAAAAACGCATTTAAAGCAATAAAAAGGTGATTATGGCTGTCAAACCTAAACCAAACGTTGTGCACTCAAATCTTTTGCTGTATTTAGTTTATTTTGGCATCCGGATGATGATTCTAGCATGAAATTGCTTGGGCACCTGTTAATTTTTAAGATTTTGACACATTCAGCTCAAATGTACACAATTGCTGATTATGGCTGTCAAATCTAAACCAAACGTTGTGCACTCAAATCTTTTGCTGTATTTAGTTTATTTTGGCATCCGGATGATGATTCTAGCATGAAATTGCTTGGGCACCTGTTAATTTTTAAGATTTTGACACATTCAGCTCAAATGTACAATCATGCGCTAAAAACGCATTTAAAGCAATAAAAAGGTGATTATGGCTGTCAAACCTAAACCAAACGTTGTGCACTCAAATCTTTTGCTGTATTTAGTTTATTTTGGCATCCGGATGATGATTCTAGCATGAAATTGCTTGGGCACCTGTTAATTTTTAAGATTTTGACACATTCAGCTCAAATGTACACAATTGCTGATTATGGCTGTCAAATCTAAACCAAACGTTGTGCACTCAAATCTTTTGCTGTATTTAGTTTATTTTGGCATCCGGATGATGATTCTAGCACTTAATTGCTTGGGCACCTGTTAATTTTTAAGATTTTGACACATTCAGCTCAAATGTACAATCATGCGCTAAAAACGCATTTAAAGCAATAAAAAGGTGATTATGGCTGTCAAACCTAAACCAAACGTTGTGCACTCAAATCTTTTGCTGTATTTAGTTTATTTTGGCATCCGGATGATGATTCTAGCATGAAATTGCTTGGGCACCTGTTAATTTTTAAGATTTTGACACATTCAGCTCAAATGTACACAATTGCTGATTATGGCTGTCAAACCTAAACCAAACGTTGTGCACTCAAATCTTTTGCTATATTTAGTTTATTTTGGCATCCGGATGATGATTCTAGCATGAAATTGCTTGGGCACCTGTTAATTTTTAAGATTTTGACACATTCAGCTCAAATGTACAATCATGCGCTAAAAACGCATTTAAAGCAATAAAAAGGTGATTATGGCTGTCAAACCTAAACCAAACGTTGTGCACTCAAATCTTTTGCTGTATTTAGTTTATTTTGGCATCCGGATGATGATTCTAGCATGAAATTGCTTGGGCACCTGTTAATTTTTAAGATTTTGACACATTCAGCTCAAATGTACACAATTGCTGATTATGGCTGTCAAATCTAAACCAAACGTTGTGCACTCAAATCTTTTGCTGTATTTAGTTTATTTTGGCATCCGGATGATGATTCTAGCACTTAATTGCTTGGGCACCTGTTAATTTTTAAGATTTTGACACATTCAGCTCAAATGTACAATCATGCGCTAAAAACGCATTTAAAGCAATAAAAAGGTGATTATGGCTGTCAAACCTAAACCAAACGTTGTGCACTCAAATCTTTTGCTGTATTTAGTTTATTTTGGCATCCGGATGATGATTCTAGCATGAAATTGCTTGGGCACCTGTTAATTTTTAAGATTTTGACACATTCAGCTCAAATGTACACAATTGCTGATTATGGCTGTCAAATCTAAACCAAACGTTGTGCACTCAAATCTTTTGCTGTATTTAGTTTATTTTGGCATCCGGATGATGATTCTAGCACTTAATTGCTTGGGCACCTGTTAATTTTTAAGATTTTGACACATTCAGCTCAAATGTACAATCATGCGCTAAAAACGCATTTAAAGCAATAAAAAGGTGATTATGGCTGTCAAACCTAAACCAAACGTTGTGCACTCAAATCTTTTGCTGTATTTAGTTTATTTTGGCATCCGGATGATGATTCTAGCATGAAATTGCTTGGGCACCTGTTAATTTTTAAGATTTTGACACATTCAGCTCAAATGTACACAATTGCTGATTATGGCTGTCAAACCTAAACCAAACGTTGTGCACTCAAATCTTTTGCTATATTTAGTTCATTTTGGCATCCGGATGATGATTCTAGCATGAAATTGCTTGGGCACCTGTTAATTTTTAAGATTTTGACACATTCAGCTCAAATGCACAATCATGCGCTAAAAACGCATTTAAAGCAATAAAAAGGTGATTATGGCTGTCAAACCTAAACCAAACGTTGTGCACTCAAATCTTTTGCTGTATTTAGTTTATTTTGGCATCCGGATGATGATTCTAGCATGAAATTGCTTGGGCACCTGTTAATTTTTAAGATTTTGACACATTCAGCTCAAATGTACACAATTGCTGATTATGGCTGTCAAATCTAAACCAAACGTTGTGCACTCAAATCTTTTGCTGTATTTAGTTTATTTTGGCATCCGGATGATGATTCTAGCATGAAATTGCTTGGGCACCTGTTAATTTTTAAGATTTTGACACATTCAGCTCAAATGTACAATCATGCGCTAAAAACGCATTTAAAGCAATAAAAAGGTGATTATGGCTGTCAAACCTAAACCAAACGTTGTGCACTCAAATCTTTTGCTGTATTTAGTTTATTTTGGCATCCGGATGATGATTCTAGCATGAAATTGCTTGGGCACCTGTTAATTTTTAAGATTTTGACACATTCAGCTCAAATGTACACAATTGCTGATTATGGCTGTCAAATCTAAACCAAACGTTGTGCACTCAAATCTTTTGCTGTATTTAGTTTATTTTGGCATCCGGATGATGATTCTAGCATGAAATTGCTTGGGCACCTGTTAATTTTTAAGATTTTGACACATTCAGCTCAAATGTACAATCATGCGCTAAAAACGCATTTAAAGCAATAAAAAGGTGATTATGGCTGTCAAACCTAAACCAAACGTTGTGCACTCAAATCTTTTGCTGTATTTAGTTTATTTTGGCATCCGGATGATGATTCTAGCATGAAATTGCTTGGGCACCTGTTAATTTTTAAGATTTTGACACATTCAGCTCAAATGTACACAATTGCTGATTATGGCTGTCAAATCTAAACCAAACGTTGTGCACTCAAATCTTTTGCTGTATTTAGTTTATTTTGGCATCCGGATGATGATTCTAGCACTTAATTGCTTGGGCACCTGTTAATTTTTAAGATTTTGACACATTCAGCTCAAATGTACAATCATGCGCTAAAAACGCATTTAAAGCAATAAAAAGGTGATTATGGCTGTCAAACCTAAACCAAACGTTGTGCACTCAAATCTTTTGCTGTATTTAGTTTATTTTGGCATCCGGATGATGATTCTAGCATGAAATTGCTTGGGCACCTGTTAATTTTTAAGATTTTGACACATTCAGCTCAAATGTACACAATTGCTGATTATGGCTGTCAAACCTAAACCAAACGTTGTGCACTCAAATCTTTTGCTATATTTAGTTTATTTTGGCATCCGGATGATGATTCTAGCATGAAATTGCTTGGGCACCTGTTAATTTTTAAGATTTTGACACATTCAGCTCAAATGTACAATCATGCGCTAAAAACGCATTTAAAGCAATAAAAAGGTGATTATGGCTGTCAAACCTAAACCAAACGTTGTGCACTCAAATCTTTTGCTGTATTTAGTTTATTTTGGCATCCGGATGATGATT
This sequence comes from Festucalex cinctus, assembly GCF_051991245.1. Classification (NCBI taxonomy): domain Eukaryota; kingdom Metazoa; phylum Chordata; class Actinopteri; order Syngnathiformes; family Syngnathidae; genus Festucalex; species Festucalex cinctus. The sequence goes on from NW_027520277.1 coordinate 309,205, forward strand.
CTAGCATGAAATTGCTTGGGCACCTGTTAATTTTTAAGATTTTGACACATTCAGCTCAAATGTACACAATTGCTGATTATGGCTGTCAAATCTAAACCAAACGTTGTGCACTCAAATCTTTTGCTGTATTTAGTTTATTTTGGCATCCGGATGATGATTCTAGCACTTAATTGCTTGGGCACCTGTTAATTTTTAAGATTTTGACACATTCAGCTCAAATGTACAATCATGCGCTAAAAACGCATTTAAAGCAATAAAAAGGTGATTATGGCTGTCAAACCTAAACCAAACGTTGTGCACTCAAATCTTTTGCTGTATTTAGTTTATTTTGGCATCCGGATGATGATTCTAGCATGAAATTGCTTGGGCACCTGTTAATTTTTAAGATTTTGACACATTCAGCTCAAATGTACACAATTGCTGATTATGGCTGTCAAACCTAAACCAAACGTTGTGCACTCAAATCTTTTGCTATATTTAGTTCATTTTGGCATCCGGATGATGATTCTAGCATGAAATTGCTTGGGCACCTGTTAATTTTTAAGATTTTGACACATTCAGCTCAAATGCACAATCATGCGCTAAAAACGCATTTAAAGCAATAAAAAGGTGATTATGGCTGTCAAACCTAAACCAAACGTTGTGCACTCAAATCTTTTGCTGTATTTAGTTTATTTTGGCATCCGGATGATGATTCTAGCATGAAATTGCTTGGGCACCTGTTAATTTTTAAGATTTTGACACATTCAGCTCAAATGTACACAATTGCTGATTATGGCTGTCAAATCTAAACCAAACGTTGTGCACTCAAATCTTTTGCTGTATTTAGTTTATTTTGGCATCCGGATGATGATTCTAGCATGAAATTGCTTGGGCACCTGTTAATTTTTAAGATTTTGACACATTCAGCTCAAATGTACAATCATGCGCTAAAAACGCATTTAAAGCAATAAAAAGGTGATTATGGCTGTCAAACCTAAACCAAACGTTGTGCACTCAAATCTTTTGCTGTATTTAGTTTATTTTGGCATCCGGATGATGATTCTAGCATGAAATTGCTTGGGCACCTGTTAATTTTTAAGATTTTGACACATTCAGCTCAAATGTACACAATTGCTGATTATGGCTGTCAAATCTAAACCAAACGTTGTGCACTCAAATCTTTTGCTGTATTTAGTTTATTTTGGCATCCGGATGATGATTCTAGCACTTAATTGCTTGGGCACCTGTTAATTTTTAAGATTTTGACACATTCAGCTCAAATGTACAATCATGCGCTAAAAACGCATTTAAAGCAATAAAAAGGTGATTATGGCTGTCAAACCTAAACCAAACGTTGTGCACTCAAATCTTTTGCTGTATTTAGTTTATTTTGGCATCCGGATGATGATTCTAGCATGAAATTGCTTGGGCACCTGTTAATTTTTAAGATTTTGACACATTCAGCTCAAATGTACACAATTGCTGATTATGGCTGTCAAATCTAAACCAAACGTTGTGCACTCAAATCTTTTGCTGTATTTAGTTTATTTTGGCATCCGGATGATGATTCTAGCATGAAATTGCTTGGGCACCTGTTAATTTTTAAGATTTTGACACATTCAGCTCAAATGTACAATCATGCGCTAAAAACGCATTTAAAGCAATAAAAAGGTGATTATGGCTGTCAAACCTAAACCAAACGTTGTGCACTCAAATCTTTTGCTGTATTTAGTTTATTTTGGCATCCGGATGATGATTCTAGCATGAAATTGCTTGGGCACCTGTTAATTTTTAAGATTTTGACACATTCAGCTCAAATGTACACAATTGCTGATTATGGCTGTCAAATCTAAACCAAACGTGCACTCAAATCTTTTGCTGTATTTAGTTTATTTTGGCATCCGGATGATGATTCTAGCATGAAATTGCTTGGGCACCTGTTAATTTTTAAGATTTTGACACATTCAGCTCAAATGTACAATCATGCGCTAAAAACGCATTTAAAGCAATAAAAAGGTGATTATGGCTGTCAAACCTAAACCAAACGTTGTGCACTCAAATCTTTTGCTGTATTTAGTTTATTTTGGCATCCGGATGATGATTCTAGCATGAAATTGCTTGGGCACCTGTTAATTTTTAAGATTTTGACACATTCAGCTCAAATGTACACAATTGCTGATTATGGCTGTCAAATCTAAACCAAACGTTGTGCACTCAAATCTTTTGCTGTATTTAGTTTATTTTGGCATCCGGATGATGATTCTAGCATGAAATTGCTTGGGCACCTGTTAATTTTTAAGATTTTGACACATTCAGCTCAAATGTACACAATTGCTGATTATGGCTGTCAAATCTAAACCAAACGTTGTGCACTCAAATCTTTTGCTGTATTTAGTTTATTTTGGCATCCGGATGATGATTCTAGCACTTAATTGCTTGGGCACCTGTTAATTTGTAAGATTTTGACACATTCAGCTCAAATGTACAATCATGCGCTAAAAACGCATTTAAAGCAATAAAAAGGTGATTATGGCTGTCAAACCTAAACCAAACGTTGTGCACTCAAATCTTTTGCTGTATTTAGTTTATTTTGGCATCCGGATGATGATTCTAGCATGAAATTGCTTCGGCACCTGTTAATTTTTAAGATTTTGACACATTCAGCTCAAATGTACACAATTGCTGATTATGGCTGTCAAATCTAAACCAAACGTTGTGCACTCAAATCTTTTGCTGTATTTAGTTTATTTTGGCATCCGGATGATGATTCTAGCACTTAATTGCTTGGGCACCTGTTAATTTTTAAGATTTTGACACATTCAGCTCAAATGTACAATCATGCGCTAAAAACGCATTTAAAGCAATAAAAAGGTGATTATGGCTGTCAAACCTAAACCAAACGTTGTGCACTCAAATCTTTTGCTGTATTTAGTTTATTTTGGCATCCGGATGATGATTCTAGCATGAAATTGCTTGGGCACCTGTTAATTTTTAAGATTTTGACACATTCAGCTCAAATGTACACAATTGCTGATTATGGCTGTCAAACCTAAACCAAACGTTGTGCACTCAAATCTTTTGCTATATTTAGTTTATTTTGGCATCCGGATGATGATTCTAGCATGAAATTGCTTGGGCACCTGTTAATTTTTAAGATTTTGACACATTCAGCTCAAATGTACAATCATGCGCTAAAAACGCATTTAAAGCAATAAAAAGGTGATTATGGCTGTCAAACCTAAACCAAACGTTGTGCACTCAAATCTTTTGCTGTATTTAGTTTATTTTGGCATCCGGATGATGATTCTAGCATGAAATTGCTTGGGCACCTGTTAATTTTTAAGATTTTGACACATTCAGCTCAAATGTACACAATTGCTGATTATGGCTGTCAAATCTAAACCAAACGTTGTGCACTCAAATCTTTTGCTGTATTTAGTTTATTTTGGCATCCGGATGATGATTCTAGCACTTAATTGCTTGGGCACCTGTTAATTTTTAAGATTTTGACACATTCAGCTCAAATGTACAATCATGCGCTAAAAACGCATTTAAAGCAATAAAAAGGTGATTATGGCTGTCAAACCTAAACCAAACGTTGTGCACTCAAATCTGTTGCTGTATTTAGTTTATTTTGGCATCCGGATGATGATTCTAGCATGAAATTGCTTGGGCACCTGTTAATTTTTAAGATTTTGACACATTCAGCTCAAATGTACACAATTGCTGATTATGGCTGTCAAATCTAAACCAAACGTTGTGCACTCAAATCTTTTGCTGTATTTAGTTTATTTTGGCATCCGGATGATGATTCTAGCATGAAATTGCTTGGGCACCTGTTAATTTTTAAGATTTTGACACATTCAGCTCAAATGTACAATCATGCGCTAAAAACGCATTTAAAGCAATAAAAAGGTGATTATGGCTGTCAAACCTAAACCAAACGTTGTGCACTCAAATCTTTTGCTGTATTTAGTTTATTTTGGCATCCGGATGATGATTCTAGCATGAAATTGCTTGGGCACCTGTTAATTTTTAAGATTTTTGACACATTCAGCTCAAATGTACAATCATGCGCTAAAAACGCATTTAAAGCAATAAAAAGGTGATTATGGCTGTCAAACCTAAACCAAACGTTGTGCACTCAAATCTTTTGCTGTATTTAGTTTATTTTGGCATCCGGATGATGATTCTAGCATGAAATTGCTTGGGCACCTGTTAATTTTTAAGATTTTGACACATTCAGCTCAAATGTACACAATTGCTGATTATGGCTGTCAAATCTAAACCAAACGTTGTGCACTCAAATCTTTTGCTGTATTTAGTTTATTTTGGCATCCGGATGATGATTCTAGCATGAAATTGCTTGGGCACCTGTTAATTTTTAAGATTTTGACACATTCAGCTCAAATGTACACAATTGCTGATTATGGCTGTCAAATCTAAACCAAACGTTGTGCACTCAAATCTTTTGCTGTATTTAGTTTATTTTGGCATCCGGATGATGATTCTAGCACTTAATTGCTTGGGCACCTGTTAATTTTTAAGATTTTGACACATTCAGCTCAAATGTACAATCATGCGCTAAAAACGCATTTAAAGCAATAAAAAGGTGATTATGGCTGTCAAACCTAAACCAAACGTTGTGCACTCAAATCTTTTGCTGTATTTAGTTTATTTTGGCATCCGGATGATGATTCTAGCATGAAATTGCTTGGGCACCTGTTAATTTTTAAGATTTTGACACATTCAGCTCAAATGTACACAATTGCTGATTATGGCTGTCAAATCTAAACCAAACGTTGTGCACTCAAATCTTTTGCTGTATTTAGTTTATTTTGGCATCCGGATGATGATTCTAGCATGAAATTGCTTGGGCACCTGTTAATTTTTAAGATTTTGACACATTCAGCTCAAATGTACACAATTGCTGATTATGGCTGTCAAATCTAAACCAAACGTTGTGCACTCAAATCTTTTGCTGTATTTAGTTTATTTTGGCATCCGGATGATGATTCTAGCACTTAATTGCTTGGGCACCTGTTAATTTGTAAGATTTTGACACATTCAGCTCAAATGTACAATCATGCGCTAAAAACGCATTTAAAGCAATAAAAAGGTGATTATGGCTGTCAAACCTAAACCAAACGTTGTGCACTCAAATCTTTTGCTGTATTTAGTTTATTTTGGCATCCGGATGATGATTCTAGCATGAAATTGCTTCGGCACCTGTTAATTTTTAAGATTTTGACACATTCAGCTCAAATGTACACAATTGCTGATTATGGCTGTCAAATCTAAACCAAACGTTGTGCACTCAAATCTTTTGCTGTATTTAGTTTATTTTGGCATCCGGATGATGATTCTAGCACTTAATTGCTTGGGCACCTGTTAATTTTTAAGATTTTGACACATTGAGCTCAAATGTACAATCATGCGCTAAAAACGCATTTAAAGCAATAAAAAGGTGATTATGGCTGTCAAACCTAAACCAAACGTTGTGCACTCAAATCTTTTGCTGTATTTAGTTTATTTTGGCATCCGGATGATGATTCTAGCATGAAATTGCTTGGGCACCTGTTAATTTTTAAGATTTTGACACATTCAGCTCAAATGTACACAATTGCTGATTATGGCTGTCAAACCTAAACCAAACGTTGTGCACTCAAATCTTTTGCTATATTTAGTTTATTTTGGCATCCGGATGATGATTCTAGCATGAAATTGCTTGGGCACCTGTTAATTTTTAAGATTTTGACACATTCAGCTCAAATGTACAATCATGCGCTAAAAACGCATTTAAAGCAATAAAAAGGTGATTATGGCTGTCAAACCTAAACCAAACGTTGTGCACTCAAATCTTTTGCTGTATTTAGTTTATTTTGGCATCCGGATGATGATTCTAGCATGAAATTGCTTGGGCACCTGTTAATTTTTAAGATTTTGACACATTCAGCTCAAATGTACACAATTGCTGATTATGGCTGTCAAATCTAAACCAAACGTTGTGCACTCAAATCTTTTGCTGTATTTAGTTTATTTTGGCATCCGGATGATGATTCTAGCACTTAATTGCTTGGGCACCTGTTAATTTTTAAGATTTTGACACATTCAGCTCAAATGTACAATCATGCGCTAAAAACGCATTTAAAGCAATAAAAAGGTGATTATGGCTGTCAAACCTAAACCAAACGTTGTGCACTCAAATCTTTTGCTGTATTTAGTTTATTTTGGCATCCGGATGATGATTCTAGCATGAAATTGCTTCGGCACCTGTTAATTTTTAAGATTTTGACACATTCAGCTCAAATGTACACAATTGCTGATTATGGCTGTCAAACCTATACCAAACGTTGTGCACTCAAATCTTTTGCTATATTTAGTTCATTTTGGCATCCGGATGATGATTCTAGCATGAAATTGCTTGGGCACCTGTTAATTTTTAAGATTTTGACACATTCAGCTCAAATGCACAATCATGCGCTAAAAACGCATTTAAAGCAATAAAAAGGTGATTATGGCTGTCAAACCTAAACCAAACGTTGTGCACTCAAATCTTTTGCTGTATTTAGTTTATTTTGGCATCCGGATGATGATTCTAGCATGAAATTGCTTGGGCACCTGTTAATTTTTAAGATTTTGACACATTCAGCTCAAATGTACACAATTGCTGATTATGGCTGTCAAATCTAAACCAAACGTTGTGCACTCAAATCTTTTGCTGTATTTAGTTTATTTTGGCATCCGGATGATGATTCTAGCATGAAATTGCTTGGGCACCTGTTAATTTTTAAGATTTTGACACATTCAGCTCAAATGTACAATCATGCGCTAAAAACGCATTTAAAGCAATAAAAAGGTGATTATGGCTGTCAAACCTAAACCAAACGTTGTGCACTCAAATCTTTTGCTGTATTTAGTTTATTTTGGCATCCGGATGATGATTCTAGCACTTAATTGCTTGGGCACCTGTTAATTTTTAAGATTTTGACACATTCAGCTCAAATGTACAATCATGCGCTAAAAACGCATTTAAAGCAATAAAAAGGTGATTATGGCTGTCAAACCTAAACCAAACGTTGTGCACTCAAATCTTTTGCTGTATTTAGTTTATTTTGGCATCCGGATGATGATTCTAGCATGAAATTGCTTGGGCACCTGTTAATTTTTAAGATTTTGTCACATTCAGCTCAAATGTACACAATTGCTGATTATGGCTGTCAAATCTAAACCAAACGTTGTGCACTCAAATCTTTTGCTGTATTTAGTTTATTTTGGCATCCGGATGATGATTCTAGCATGAAATTGCTTGGGCACCTGTTAATTTTTAAGATTTTGACACATTGAGCTCAAATGTACAATCATGCGCTAAAAACGCATTTAAAGCAATAAAAAGGTGATTATGGCTGTCAAACCTAAACCAAACGTTGTGCACTCAAATCTTTTGCTGTATTTAGTTTATTTTGGCATCCGGATGATGATTCTAGCATGAAATTGCTTGGGCACCTGTTAATTTTTAAGATTTTGACACATTCAGCTCAAATGTACACAATTGCTGATTATGGCTGTCAAATCTAAACCAAACGTTGTGCACTCAAATCTTTTGCTGTATTTAGTTTATTTTGGCATCCGGATGATGATTCTAGCATGAAATTGCTTGGGCACCTGTTAATTTTTAAGATTTTGACACATTCAGCTCAAATGTACAATCATGCGCTAAAAACGCATTTAAAGCAATAAAAAGGTGATTATGGCTGTCAAACCTAAACCAAACGTTGTGCACTCAAATCTTTTGCTGTATTTAGTTTATTTTGGCATCCGGATGATGATTCTAGCATGAAATTGCTTCGGCACCTGTTAATTTTTAAGATTTTGACACATTCAGCTCAAATGTACACAATTGCTGATTATGGCTGTCAAATCTAAACCAAACGTTGTGCACTCAAATCTTTTGCTGTATTTAGTTTATTTTGGCATCCGGATGATGATTCTAGCACTTAATTGCTTGGGCACCTGTTAATTTTTAAGATTTTGACACATTGAGCTCAAATGTACAATCATGCGCTAAAAACGCATTTAAAGCAATAAAAAGGTGATTATGGCTGTCAAACCTAAACCAAACGTTGTGCACTCAAATATTTTGCTGTATTTAGTTTATTTTGGCATCCGGATGATGATTCTAGCATGAAATTGCTTGGGCACCTGTTAATTTTTAAGATTTTGACACATTCAGCTCAAATGTACACAATTGCTGATTATGGCTGTCAAATCTAAACCAAACGTTGTGCACTCAAATCTTTTGCTGTATTTAGTTTATTTTGGCATCCGGATGATGATTCTAGCACTTAATTGCTTGGGCACCTGTTAATTTTTAAGATTTTGACACATTCAGCTCAAATGTACAATCATGCGCTAAAAACGCATTTAAAGCAATAAAAAGGTGATTATGGCTGTCAAACCTAAACCAAACGTTGTGCACTCAAATCTTTTGCTGTATTTAGTTTATTTTGGCATCCGGATGATGATTCTAGCATGAAATTGCTTGGGCACCTGTTAATTTTTAAGATTTTGACACATTCAGCTCAAATGTACACAATTGCTGATTATGGCTGTCAAATCTAAACCAAACGTTGTGCACTCAAATCTTTTGCTGTATTTAGTTTATTTTGGCATCCGGATGATGATTCTAGCACTTAATTGCTTGGGCACCTGTTAATTTTTAAGATTTTGACACATTCAGCTCAAATGTACAATCATGCGCTAAAAACGCATTTAAAGCAATAAAAAGGTGATTATGGCTGTCAAACCTAAACCAAACGTTGTGCACTCAAATCTTTTGCTGTATTTAGTTTATTTTGGCATCCGGATGATGATTCTAGCATGAAATTGCTTGGGCACCTGTTAATTTTTAAGATTTTGACACATTCAGCTCAAATGTACACAATTGCTGATTATGGCTGTCAAACCTAAACCAAACGTTGTGCACTCAAATCTTTTGCTATATTTAGTTTATTTTGGCATCCGGATGATGATTCTAGCATGAAATTGCTTGGGCACCTGTTAATTTTTAAGATTTTGACACATTCAGCTCAAATGTACAATCATGCGCTAAAAACGCATTTAAAGCAATAAAAAGGTGATTATGGCTGTCAAACCTAAACCAAACGTTGTGCACTCAAATCTTTTGCTGTATTTAGTTTATTTTGGCATCCGGATGATGATTCTAGCATGAAATTGCTTGGGCACCTGTTAATTTTTAAGATTTTGACACATTCAGCTCAAATGTACACAATTGCTGATTATGGCTGTCAAATCTAAACCAAACGTTGTGCACTCAAATCTTTTGCTGTATTTAGTTTATTTTGGCATCCGGATGATGATTCTAGCACTTAATTGCTTGGGCACCTGTTAATTTTTAAGATTTTGACACATTCAGCTCAAATGTACAATCATGCGCTAAAAACGCATTTAAAGCAATAAAAAGGTGATTATGGCTGTCAAACCTAAACCAAACGTTGTGCACTCAAATCTTTTGCTGTATTTAGTTTATTTTGGCATCCGGATGATGATTCTAGCATGAAATTGCTTGGGCACCTGTTAATTTTTAAGATTTTGACACATTCAGCTCAAATGTACACAATTGCTGATTATGGCTGTCAAATCTAAACCAAACGTTGTGCACTCAAATCTTTTGCTGTATTTAGTTTATTTTGGCATCCGGATGATGATTCTAGCACTTAATTGCTTGGGCACCTGTTAATTTTTAAGATTTTGACACATTCAGCTCAAATGTACAATCATGCGCTAAAAACGCATTTAAAGCAATAAAAAGGTGATTATGGCTGTCAAACCTAAACCAAACGTTGTGCACTCAAATCTTTTGCTGTATTTAGTTTATTTTGGCATCCGGATGATGATTCTAGCATGAAATTGCTTGGGCACCTGTTAATTTTTAAGATTTTGACACATTCAGCTCAAATGTACACAATTGCTGATTATGGCTGTCAAACCTAAACCAAACGTTGTGCACTCAAATCTTTTGCTATATTTAGTTCATTTTGGCATCCGGATGATGATTCTAGCATGAAATTGCTTGGGCACCTGTTAATTTTTAAGATTTTGACACATTCAGCTCAAATGCACAATCATGCGCTAAAAACGCATTTAAAGCAATAAAAAGGTGATTATGGCTGTCAAACCTAAACCAAACGTTGTGCACTCAAATCTTTTGCTGTATTTAGTTTATTTTGGCATCCGGATGATGATTCTAGCATGAAATTGCTTGGGCACCTGTTAATTTTTAAGATTTTGACACATTCAGCTCAAATGTACACAATTGCTGATTATGGCTGTCAAATCTAAACCAAACGTTGTGCACTCAAATCTTTTGCTGTATTTAGTTTATTTTGGCATCCGGATGATGATTCTAGCATGAAATTGCTTGGGCACCTGTTAATTTTTAAGATTTTGACACATTCAGCTCAAATGTACAATCATGCGCTAAAAACGCATTTAAAGCAATAAAAAGGTGATTATGGCTGTCAAACCTAAACCAAACGTTGTGCACTCAAATCTTTTGCTGTATTTAGTTTATTTTGGCATCCGGATGATGATTCTAGCATGAAATTGCTTGGGCACCTGTTAATTTTTAAGATTTTGACACATTCAGCTCAAATGTACACAATTGCTGATTATGGCTGTCAAATCTAAACCAAACGTTGTGCACTCAAATCTTTTGCTGTATTTAGTTTATTTTGGCATCCGGATGATGATTCTAGCACTTAATTGCTTGGGCACCTGTTAATTTTTAAGATTTTGACACATTCAGCTCAAATGTACAATCATGCGCTAAAAACGCATTTAAAGCAATAAAAAGGTGATTATGGCTGTCAAACCTAAACCAAACGTTGTGCACTCAAATCTTTTGCTGTATTTAGTTTATTTTGGCATCCGGATGATGATTCTAGCATGAAATTGCTTGGGCACCTGTTAATTTTTAAGATTTTGACACATTCAGCTCAAATGTACACAATTGCTGATTATGGCTGTCAAATCTAAACCAAACGTTGTGCACTCAAATCTTTTGCTGTATTTAGTTTATTTTGGCATCCGGATGATGATTCTAGCATGAAATTGCTTGGGCACCTGTTAATTTTTAAGATTTTGACACATTCAGCTCAAATGTACAATCATGCGCTAAAAACGCATTTAAAGCAATAAAAAGGTGATTATGGCTGTCAAACCTAAACCAAACGTTGTGCACTCAAATCTTTTGCTGTATTTAGTTTATTTTGGCATCCGGATGATGATTCTAGCATGAAATTGCTTGGGCACCTGTTAATTTTTAAGATTTTGACACATTCAGCTCAAATGTACACAATTGCTGATTATGGCTGTCAAATCTAAACCAAACGTTGTGCACTCAAATCTTTTGCTGTATTTAGTTTATTTTGGCATCCGGATGATGATTCTAGCATGAAATTGCTTGGGCACCTGTTAATTTTTAAGATTTTGACACATTCAGCTCAAATGTACACAATTGCTGATTATGGCTGTCAAATCTAAACCAAACGTTGTGCACTCAAATCTTTTGCTGTATTTAGTTTATTTTGGCATCCGGATGATGATTCTAGCACTTAATTGCTTGGGCACCTGTTAATTTGTAAGATTTTGACACATTCAGCTCAAATGTACAATCATGCGCTAAAAACGCATTTAAAGCAATAAAAAGGTGATTATGGCTGTCAAACCTAAACCAAACGTTGTGCACTCAAATCTTTTGCTGTATTTAGTTTATTTTGGCATCCGGATGATGATTCTAGCATGAAATTGCTTCGGCACCTGTTAATTTTTAAGATTTTGACACATTCAGCTCAAATGTACACAATTGCTGATTATGGCTGTCAAATCTAAACCAAACGTTGTGCACTCAAATCTTTTGCTGTATTTAGTTTATTTTGGCATCCGGATGATGATTCTAGCACTTAATTGCTTGGGCACCTGTTAATTTTTAAGATTTTGACACATTCAGCTCAAATGTACAATCATGCGCTAAAAACGCATTTAAAGCAATAAAAAGGTGATTATGGCTGTCAAACCTAAACCAAACGTTGTGCACTCAAATCTTTTGCTGTATTTAGTTTATTTTGGCATCCGGATGATGATTCTAGCATGAAATTGCTTGGGCACCTGTTAATTTTTAAGATTTTGACACATTCAGCTCAAATGTACACAATTGCTGATTATGGCTGTCAAACCTAAACCAAACGTTGTGCACTCAAATCTTTTGCTATATTTAGTTTATTTTGGCATCCGGATGATGATTCTAGCATGAAATTGCTTGGGCACCTGTTAATTTTTAAGATTTTGACACATTCAGCTCAAATGTACAATCATGCGCTAAAAACGCATTTAAAGCAATAAAAAGGTGATTATGGCTGTCAAACCTAAACCAAACGTTGTGCACTCAAATCTTTTGCTGTATTTAGTTTATTTTGGCATCCGGATGATGATTCTAGCATGAAATTGCTTGGGCACCTGTTAATTTTTAAGATTTTGACACATTCAGCTCAAATGTACACAATTGCTGATTATGGCTGTCAAATCTAAACCAAACGTTGTGCACTCAAATCTTTTGCTGTATTTAGTTTATTTTGGCATCCGGATGATGATTCTAGCACTTAATTGCTTGGGCACCTGTTAATTTTTAAGATTTTGACACATTCAGCTCAAATGTACAATCATGCGCTAAAAACGCATTTAAAGCAATAAAAAGGTGATTATGGCTGTCAAACCTAAACCAAACGTTGTGCACTCAAATCTGTTGCTGTATTTAGTTTATTTTGGCATCCGGATGATGATTCTAGCATGAAATTGCTTGGGCACCTGTTAATTTTTAAGATTTTGACACATTCAGCTCAAATGTACACAATTGCTGATTATGGCTGTCAAACCTAAACCAAACGTTGTGCACTCAAATCTTTTGCTATATTTAGTTCATTTTGGCATCCGGATGATGATTCTAGCATGAAATTGCTTGGGCACCTGTTAATTTTTAAGATTTTGACACATTCAGCTCAAATGCACAATCATGCGCTAAAAACGCATTTAAAGCAATAAAAAGGTGATTATGGCTGTCAAACCTAAACCAAACGTTGTGCACTCAAATCTTTTGCTGTATTTAGTTTATTTTGGCATCCGGATGATGATTCTAGCATGAAATTGCTTGGGCACCTGTTAATTTTTAAGATTTTGACACATTCAGCTCAAATGTACACAATTGCTGATTATGGCTGTCAAATCTAAACCAAACGTTGTGCACTCAAATCTTTTGCTGTATTTAGTTTATTTTGGCATCCGGATGATGATTCTAGCATGAAATTGCTTGGGCACCTGTTAATTTTTAAGATTTTGACACATTCAGCTCAAATGTACAATCATGCGCTAAAAACGCATTTAAAGCAATAAAAAGGTGATTATGGCTGTCAAACCTAAACCAAACGTTGTGCACTCAAATCTTTTGCTGTATTTAGTTTATTTTGGCATCCGGATGATGATTCTAGCATGAAATTGCTTGGGCACCTGTTAATTTTTAAGATTTTGACACATTCAGCTCAAATGTACACAATTGCTGATTATGGCTGTCAAATCTAAACCAAACGTTGTGCACTCAAATCTTTTGCTGTATTTAGTTTATTTTGGCATCCGGATGATGATTCTAGCACTTAATTGCTTGGGCACCTGTTAATTTTTAAGATTTTGACACATTCAGCTCAAATGTACAATCATGCGCTAAAAACGCATTTAAAGCAATAAAAAGGTGATTATGGCTGTCAAACCTAAACCAAACGTTGTGCACTCAAATCTTTTGCTGTATTTAGTTTATTTTGGCATCCGGATGATGATTCTAGCATGAAATTGCTTGGGCACCTGTTAATTTTTAAGATTTTGACACATTCAGCTCAAATGTACACAATTGCTGATTATGGCTGTCAAATCTAAACCAAACGTTGTGCACTCAAATCTTTTGCTGTATTTAGTTTATTTTGGCATCCGGATGATGATTCTAGCATGAAATTGCTTGGGCACCTGTTAATTTTTAAGATTTTTGACACATTCAGCTCAAATGTACAATCATGCGCTAAAAACGCATTTAAAGCAATAAAAAGGTGATTATGGCTGTCAAACCTAAACCAAACGTTGTGCACTCAAATCTTTTGCTGTATTTAGTTTATTTTGGCATCCGGATGATGATTCTAGCATGAAATTGCTTGGGCACCTGTTAATTTTTAAGATTTTGACACATTCAGCTCAAATGTACACAATTGCTGATTATGGCTGTCAAATCTAAACCAAACGTTGTGCACTCAAATCTTTTGCTGTATTTAGTTTATTTTGGCATCCGGATGATGATTCTAGCATGAAATTGCTTGGGCACCTGTTAATTTTTAAGATTTTGACACATTCAGCTCAAATGTACACAATTGCTGATTATGGCTGTCAAATCTAAACCAAACGTTGTGCACTCAAATCTTTTGCTGTATTTAGTTTATTTTGGCATCCGGATGATGATTCTAGCACTTAATTGCTTGGGCACCTGTTAATTTTTAAGATTTTGACACATTCAGCTCAAATGTACAATCATGCGCTAAAAACGCATTTAAAGCAATAAAAAGGTGATTATGGCTGTCAAACCTAAACCAAACGTTGTGCACTCAAATCTTTTGCTGTATTTAGTTTATTTTGGCATCCGGATGATGATTCTAGCATGAAATTGCTTGGGCACCTGTTAATTTTTAAGATTTTGACACATTCAGCTCAAATGTACACAATTGCTGATTATGGCTGTCAAATCTAAACCAAACGTTGTGCACTCAAATCTTTTGCTGTATTTAGTTTATTTTGGCATCCGGATGATGATTCTAGCATGAAATTGCTTGGGCACCTGTTAATTTTTAAGATTTTGACACATTCAGCTCAAATGTACACAATTGCTGATTATGGCTGTCAAATCTAAACCAAACGTTGTGCACTCAAATCTTTTGCTGTATTTAGTTTATTTTGGCATCCGGATGATGATTCTAGCACTTAATTGCTTGGGCACCTGTTAATTTGTAAGATTTTGACACATTCAGCTCAAATGTACAATCATGCGCTAAAAACGCATTTAAAGCAATAAAAAGGTGATTATGGCTGTCAAACCTAAACCAAACGTTGTGCACTCAAATCTTTTGCTGTATTTAGTTTATTTTGGCATCCGGATGATGATTCTAGCATGAAATTGCTTCGGCACCTGTTAATTTTTAAGATTTTGACACATTCAGCTCAAATGTACACAATTGCTGATTATGGCTGTCAAATCTAAACCAAACGTTGTGCACTCAAATCTTTTGCTGTATTTAGTTTATTTTGGCATCCGGATGATGATTCTAGCACTTAATTGCTTGGGCACCTGTTAATTTTTAAGATTTTGACACATTGAGCTCAAATGTACAATCATGCGCTAAAAACGCATTTAAAGCAATAAAAAGGTGATTATGGCTGTCAAACCTAAACCAAACGTTGTGCACTCAAATCTTTTGCTGTATTTAGTTTATTTTGGCATCCGGATGATGATTCTAGCATGAAATTGCTTGGGCACCTGTTAATTTTTAAGATTTTGACACATTCAGCTCAAATGTACACAATTGCTGATTATGGCTGTCAAACCTAAACCAAACGTTGTGCACTCAAATCTTTTGCTATATTTAGTTTATTTTGGCATCCGGATGATGATTCTAGCATGAAATTGCTTGGGCACCTGTTAATTTTTAAGATTTTGACACATTCAGCTCAAATGTACAATCATGCGCTAAAAACGCATTTAAAGCAATAAAAAGGTGATTATGGCTGTCAAACCTAAACCAAACGTTGTGCACTCAAATCTTTTGCTGTATTTAGTTTATTTTGGCATCCGGATGATGATTCTAGCATGAAATTGCTTGGGCACCTGTTAATTTTTAAGATTTTGACACATTCAGCTCAAATGTACACAATTGCTGATTATGGCTGTCAAATCTAAACCAAACGTTGTGCACTCAAATCTTTTGCTGTATTTAGTTTATTTTGGCATCCGGATGATGATTCTAGCACTTAATTGCTTGGGCACCTGTTAATTTTTAAGATTTTGACACATTCAGCTCAAATGTACAATCATGCGCTAAAAACGCATTTAAAGCAATAAAAAGGTGATTATGGCTGTCAAACCTAAACCAAACGTTGTGCACTCAAATCTTTTGCTGTATTTAGTTTATTTTGGCATCCGGATGATGATTCTAGCATGAAATTGCTTCGGCACCTGTTAATTTTTAAGATTTTGACACATTCAGCTCAAATGTACACAATTGCTGATTATGGCTGTCAAACCTATACCAAACGTTGTGCACTCAAATCTTTTGCTATATTTAGTTCATTTTGGCATCCGGATGATGATTCTAGCATGAAATTGCTTGGGCACCTGTTAATTTTTAAGATTTTGACACATTCAGCTCAAATGCACAATCATGCGCTAAAAACGCATTTAAAGCAATAAAAAGGTGATTATGGCTGTCAAACCTAAACCAAACGTTGTGCACTCAAATCTTTTGCTGTATTTAGTTTATTTTGGCATCCGGATGATGATTCTAGCATGAAATTGCTTGGGCACCTGTTAATTTTTAAGATTTTGACACATTCAGCTCAAATGTACACAATTGCTGATTATGGCTGTCAAATCTAAACCAAACGTTGTGCACTCAAATCTTTTGCTGTATTTAGTTTATTTTGGCATCCGGATGATGATTCTAGCATGAAATTGCTTGGGCACCTGTTAATTTTTAAGATTTTGACACATTCAGCTCAAATGTACAATCATGCGCTAAAAACGCATTTAAAGCAATAAAAAGGTGATTATGGCTGTCAAACCTAAACCAAACGTTGTGCACTCAAATCTTTTGCTGTATTTAGTTTATTTTGGCATCCGGATGATGATTCTAGCATGAAATTGCTTGGGCACCTGTTAATTTTTAAGATTTTGACACATTCAGCTCAAATGTACACAATTGCTGATTATGGCTGTCAAATCTAAACCAAACGTTGTGCACTCAAATCTTTTGCTGTATTTAGTTTATTTTGGCATCCGGATGATGATTCTAGCATGAAATTGCTTGGGCACCTGTTAATTTTTAAGATTTTGACACATTCAGCTCAAATGTACAATCATGCGCTAAAAACGCATTTAAAGCAATAAAAAGGTGATTATGGCTGTCAAACCTAAACCAAACGTTGTGCACTCAAATCTTTTGCTGTATTTAGTTTATTTTGGCATCCGGATGATGATTCTAGCATGAAATTGCTTCGGCACCTGTTAATTTTTAAGATTTTGACACATTCAGCTCAAATGTACACAATTGCTGATTATGGCTGTCAAATCTAAACCAAACGTTGTGCACTCAAATCTTTTGCTGTATTTAGTTTATTTTGGCATCCGGATGATGATTCTAGCACTTAATTGCTTGGGCACCTGTTAATTTTTAAGATTTTGACACATTGAGCTCAAATGTACAATCATGCGCTAAAAACGCATTTAAAGCAATAAAAAGGTGATTATGGCTGTCAAACCTAAACCAAACGTTGTGCACTCAAATATTTTGCTGTATTTAGTTTATTTTGGCATCCGGATGATGATTCTAGCATGAAATTGCTTGGGCACCTGTTAATTTTTAAGATTTTGACACATTCAGCTCAAATGTACACAATTGCTGATTATGGCTGTCAAATCTAAACCAAACGTTGTGCACTCAAATCTTTTGCTGTATTTAGTTTATTTTGGCATCCGGATGATGATTCTAGCACTTAATTGCTTGGGCACCTGTTAATTTTTAAGATTTTGACACATTCAGCTCAAATGTACAATCATGCGCTAAAAACGCATTTAAAGCAATAAAAAGGTGATTATGGCTGTCAAACCTAAACCAAACGTTGTGCACTCAAATCTTTTGCTGTATTTAGTTTATTTTGGCATCCGGATGATGATTCTAGCATGAAATTGCTTGGGCACCTGTTAATTTTTAAGATTTTGACACATTCAGCTCAAATGTACACAATTGCTGATTATGGCTGTCAAACCTAAACCAAACGTTGTGCACTCAAATCTTTTGCTATATTTAGTTCATTTTGGCATCCGGATGCTGATTCTAGCATGAAATTGCTTGGGCACCTGTTAATTTTTAAGATTTTGACACATTCAGCTCAAATGCACAATCATGCGCTAAAAACGCATTTAAAGCAATAAAAAGGTGATTATGGCTGTCAAACCTAAACCAAACGTTGTGCACTCAAATCTTTTGCTGTATTTAGTTTATTTTGGCATCCGGATGATGATTCTAGCATGAAATTGCTTGGGCACCTGTTAATTTTTAAGATTTTGACACATTCAGCTCAAATGTACACAATTGCTGATTATGGCTGTCAAATCTAAACCAAACGTTGTGCACTCAAATCTTTTGCTGTATTTAGTTTATTTTGGCATCCGGATGATGATTCGAGCACTTAATTGCTTGGGCACCTGTTAATTTTTAAGATTTTGACACATTCAGCTCAAATGTACAATCATGCGCTAAAAACGCATTTAAAGCAATAAAAAGGTGATTATGGCTGTCAAACCTAAACCAAACGTTGTGCACTCAAATCTTTTGCTGTATTTAGTTTATTTTGGCATCCGGATGATGATTCTAGCATGAAATTGCTTGGGCACCTGTTAATTTTTAAGATTTTGACACATTCAGCTCAAATGTACACAATTGCTGATTATGGCTGTCAAATCTAAACCAAACGTTGTGCACTCAAATCTTTTGCTGTATTTAGTTTATTTTGGCATCCGGATGATGATTCTAGCATGAAATTGCTTGGGCACCTGTTAATTTTTAAGATTTTGACACATTCAGCTCAAATGTACAATCATGCGCTAAAAACGCATTTAAAGCAATAAAAAGGTGATTATGGCTGTCAAACCTAAACCAAACGTTGTGCACTCAAATCTTTTGCTGTATTTAGTTTATTTTGGCATCCGGATGATGATTCTAGCATGAAATTGCTTGGGCACCTGTTAATTTTTAAGATTTTGACACATTCAGCTCAAATGTACACAATTGCTGATTATGGCTGTCAAATCTAAACCAAACGTTGTGCACTCAAATCTTTTGCTGTATTTAGTTTATTTTGGCATCCGGATGATGATTCTAGCACTTAATTGCTTGGGCACCTGTTAATTTTTAAGATTTTGACACATTCAGCTCAAATGTACAATCATGCGCTAAAAACGCATTTAAAGCAATAAAAAGGTGATTATGGCTGTCAAACCTAAACCAAACGTTGTGCACTCAAATCTTTTGCTGTATTTAGTTTATTTTGGCATCCGGATGATGATTCTAGCATGAAATTGCTTGGGCACCTGTTAATTTTTAAGATTTTGACACATTCAGCTCAAATGTACACAATTGCTGATTATGGCTGTCAAATCTAAACCAAACGTTGTGCACTCAAATCTTTTGCTGTATTTAGTTTATTTTGGCATCCGGATGATGATTCTAGCACTTAATTGCTTGGGCACCTGTTAATTTTTAAGATTTTGACACATTCAGCTCAAATGTACAATCATGCGCTAAAAACGCATTTAAAGCAATAAAAAGGTGATTATGGCTGTCAAACCTAAACCAAACGTTGTGCACTCAAATCTTTTGCTGTATTTAGTTTATTTTGGCATCGGGATGATGATTCTAGCATGAAATTGCTTGGGCACCTGTTAATTTTTAAGATTTTGACACATTGAGCTCAAATGTACACAATTGCTGATTATGGCTGTCAAATCTAAACCAAACGTTGTGCACTCAAATCTTTTGCTGTATTTAGTTTATTTTGGCATCCGGATGATGATTCTAGCATGAAATTGCTTGGGCACCTGTTAATTTTTAAGATTTTGACACATTCAGCTCAAATGTACACAATTGCTGATTATGGCTGTCAAATCTAAACCAAACGTTGTGCACTCAAATCTTTTGCTGTATTTAGTTTATTTTGGCATCCGGATGATGATTCTAGCACTTAATTGCTTGGGCACCTGTTAATTTTTAAGATTTTGACACATTCAGCTCAAATGTACAATCATGCGCTAAAAACGCATTTAAAGCAATAAAAAGGTGATTATGGCTGTCAAACCTAAACCAAACGTTGTGCACTCAAATCTTTTGCTGTATTTAGTTTATTTTGGCATCCGGATGATGATTCTAGCATGAAATTGCTTGGGCACCTGTTAATTTTTAAGATTTTGACACATTCAGCTCAAATGTACACAATTGCTGATTATGGCTGTCAAATCTAAACCAAACGTTGTGCACTCAAATCTTTTGCTGTATTTAGTTTATTTTGGCATCCGGATGATGATTCTAGCATGAAATTGCTTGGGCACCTGTTAATTTTTAAGATTTTGACACATTGAGCTCAAATGTACAATCATGCGCTAAAAACGCATTTAAAGCAATAAAAAGGTGATTATGGCTGTCAAACCTAAACCAAACGTTGTGCACTCAAATCTTTTGCTGTATTTAGTTTATTTTGGCATCCGGATGATGATTCTAGCATGAAATTGCTTGGGCACCTGTTAATTTTTAAGATTTTGACACATTCAGCTCAAATGTACACAATTGCTGATTATGGCTGTCAAATCTAAACCAAACGTTGTGCACTCAAATCTTTTGCTGTATTTAGTTTATTTTGGCATCCGGATGATGATTCTAGCATGAAATTGCTTGGGCACCTGTTAATTTTTAAGATTTTGACACATTCAGCTCAAATGTACAATCATGCGCTAAAAACGCATTTAAAGCAATAAAAAGGTGATTATGGCTGTCAAACCTAAACCAAACGTTGTGCACTCAAATCTTTTGCTGTATTTAGTTTATTTTGGCATCCGGATGATGATTCTAGCATGAAATTGCTTCGGCACCTGTTAATTTTTAAGATTTTGACACATTCAGCTCAAATGTACACAATTGCTGATTATGGCTGTCAAATCTAAACCAAACGTTGTGCACTCAAATCTTTTGCTGTATTTAGTTTATTTTGGCATCCGGATGATGATTCTAGCACTTAATTGCTTGGGCACCTGTTAATTTTTAAGATTTTGACACATTGAGCTCAAATGTACAATCATGCGCTAAAAACGCATTTAAAGCAATAAAAAGGTGATTATGGCTGTCAAACCTAAACCAAACGTTGTGCACTCAAATCTTTTGCTGTATTTAGTTTATTTTGGCATCCGGATGATGATTCTAGCATGAAATTGCTTGGGCACCTGTTAATTTTTAAGATTTTGACACATTCAGCTCAAATGTACACAATTGCTGATTATGGCTGTCAAACCTAAACCAAACGTTGTGCACTCAAATCTTTTGCTATATTTAGTTTATTTTGGCATCCGGATGATGATTCTAGCATGAAATTGCTTGGGCACCTGTTAATTTTTAAGATTTTGACACATTCAGCTCAAATGTACAATCATGCGCTAAAAACGCATTTAAAGCAATAAAAAGGTGATTATGGCTGTCAAACCTAAACCAAACGTTGTGCACTCAAATCTTTTGCTGTATTTAGTTTATTTTGGCATCCGGATGATGATTCTAGCATGAAATTGCTTGGGCACCTGTTAATTTTTAAGATTTTGACACATTCAGCTCAAATGTACACAATTGCTGATTATGGCTGTCAAATCTAAACCAAACGTTGTGCACTCAAATCTTTTGCTGTATTTAGTTTATTTTGGCATCCGGATGATGATTCTAGCACTTAATTGCTTGGGCACCTGTTAATTTTTAAGATTTTGACACATTGAGCTCAAATGTACAATCATGCGCTAAAAACGCATTTAAAGCAATAAAAAGGTGTTTATGGCTGTCAAACCTAAACCAAACGTTGTGCACTCAAATCTTTTGCTGTATTTAGTTTATTTTGGCATCCGGATGATGATTCTAGCATGAAATTGCTTGGGCACCTGTTAATTTTTAAGATTTTGACACATTCAGCTCAAATGTACACAATTGCTGATTATGGCTGTCAAACCTAAACCAAACGTTGTGCACTCAAATCTTTTGCTATATTTAGTTTATTTTGGCATCCGGATGATGATTCTAGCATGAAATTGCTTGGGCACCTGTTAATTTTTAAGATTTTGACACATTCAGCTCAAATGTACAATCATGCGCTAAAAACGCATTTAAAGCAATAAAAAGGTGATTATGGCTGTCAAACCTAAACCAAACGTTGTGCACTCAAATCTTTTGCTGTATTTAGTTTATTTTGGCATCCGGATGATGATTCTAGCATGAAATTGCTTGGGCACCTGTTAATTTTTAAGATTTTGACACATTCAGCTCAAATGTACACAATTGCTGATTATGGCTGTCAAATCTAAACCAAACGTTGTGCACTCAAATCTTTTGCTGTATTTAGTTTATTTTGGCATCCGGATGATGATTCTAGCACTTAATTGCTTGGGCACCTGTTAATTTTTAAGATTTTGACACATTCAGCTCAAATGTACAATCATGCGCTAAAAACGCATTTAAAGCAATAAAAAGGTGATTATGGCTGTCAAACCTAAACCAAACGTTGTGCACTCAAATCTTTTGCTGTATTTAGTTTATTTTGGCATCCGGATGATGATTCTAGCATGAAATTGCTTGGGCACCTGTTAATTTTTAAGATTTTGACACATTCAGCTCAAATGTACACAATTGCTGATTATGGCTGTCAAATCTAAACCAAACGTTGTGCACTCAAATCTTTTGCTGTATTTAGTTTATTTTGGCATCCGGATGATGATTCTAGCACTTAATTGCTTGGGCACCTGTTAATTTTTAAGATTTTGACACATTCAGCTCAAATGTACAATCATGCGCTAAAAACGCATTTAAAGCAATAAAAAGGTGATTATGGCTGTCAAACCTAAACCAAACGTTGTGCACTCAAATCTTTTGCTGTATTTAGTTTATTTTGGCATCGGGATGATGATTCTAGCATGAAATTGCTTGGGCACCTGTTAATTTTTAAGATTTTGACACATTGAGCTCAAATGTACACAATTGCTGATTATGGCTGTCAAATCTAAACCAAACGTTGTGCACTCAAATCTTTTGCTGTATTTAGTTTATTTTGGCATCCGGATGATGATTCTAGCATGAAATTGCTTGGGCACCTGTTAATTTTTAAGATTTTGACACATTCAGCTCAAATGTACACAATTGCTGATTATGGCTGTCAAATCTAAACCAAACGTTGTGCACTCAAATCTTTTGCTGTATTTAGTTTATTTTGGCATCCGGATGATGATTCTAGCATGAAATTGCTTGGGCACCTGTTAATTTTTAAGATTTTGACACATTGAGCTCAAATGTACAATCATGCGCTAAAAACGCATTTAAAGCAATAAAAAGGTGATTATGGCTGTCAAACCTAAACCAAACGTTGTGCACTCAAATCTTTTGCTGTATTTAGTTTATTTTGGCATCCGGATGATGATTCTAGCATGAAATTGCTTGGGCACCTGTTAATTTTTAAGATTTTGACACATTCAGCTCAAATGTACACAATTGCTGATTATGGCTGTCAAATCTAAACCAAACGTTGTGCACTCAAATCTTTTGCTGTATTTAGTTTATTTTGGCATCCGGATGATGATTCTAGCACTTAATTGCTTGGGCACCTGTTAATTTTTAAGATTTTGACACATTCAGCTCAAATGTACAATCATGCGCTAAAAACGCATTTAAAGCAATAAAAAGGTGATTATGGCTGTCAAACCTAAACCAAACGTTGTGCACTCAAATCTTTTGCTGTATTTAGTTTATTTTGGCATCCGGATGATGATTCTAGCATGAAATTGCTTGGGCACCTGTTAATTTTTAAGATTTTGACACATTCAGCTCAAATGTACACAATTGCTGATTATGGCTGTCAAATCTAAACCAAACGTTGTGCACTCAAATCTTTTGCTGTATTTAGTTTATTTTGGCATCCGGATGATGATTCTAGCACTTAATTGCTTGGGCACCTGTTAATTTTTAAGATTTTGACACATTCAGCTCAAATGTACAATCATGCGCTAAAAACGCATTTAAAGCAATAAAAAGGTGATTATGGCTGTCAAACCTAAACCAAACGTTGTGCACTCAAATCTTTTGCTGTATTTAGTTTATTTTGGCATCGGGATGATGATTCTAGCATGAAATTGCTTGGGCACCTGTTAATTTTTAAGATTTTGACACATTGAGCTCAAATGTACACAATTGCTGATTATGGCTGTCAAATCTAAACCAAACGTTGTGCACTCAAATCTTTTGCTGTATTTAGTTTATTTTGGCATCCGGATGATGATTCTAGCATGAAATTGCTTGGGCACCTGTTAATTTTTAAGATTTTGACACATTCAGCTCAAATGTACACAATTGCTGATTATGGCTGTCAAATCTAAACCAAACGTTGTGCACTCAAATCTTTTGCTGTATTTAGTTTATTTTGGCATCCGGATGATGATTCTAGCATGAAATTGCTTGGGCACCTGTTAATTTTTAAGATTTTGACACATTGAGCTCAAATGTACAATCATGCGCTAAAAACGCATTTAAAGCAATAAAAAGGTGATTATGGCTGTCAAACCTAAACCAAACGTTGTGCACTCAAATCTTTTGCTGTATTTAGTTTATTTTGGCATCCGGATGATGATTCTAGCATGAAATTGCTTGGGCACCTGTTAATTTTTAAGATTTTGACACATTCAGCTCAAATGTACACAATTGCTGATTATGGCTGTCAAATCTAAACCAAACGTTGTGCACTCAAATCTTTTGCTGTATTTAGTTTATTTTGGCATCCGGATGATGATTCTAGCACTTAATTGCTTGGGCACCTGTTAATTTTAAGATTTTGACACATTCAGCTCAAATGTACAATCATGCGCTAAAAACGCATTTAAAGCAATAAAAAGGTGATTATGGCTGTCAAACCTAAACCAAACGTTGTGCACTCAAATCTTTTGCTGTATTTAGTTTATTTTGGCATCCGGATGATGATTCTAGCATGAAATTGCTTCGGCACCTGTTAATTTTTAAGATTTTGACACATTCAGCTCAAATGTACACAATTGCTGATTATGGCTGTCAAATCTAAACCAAACGTTGTGCACTCAAATCTTTTGCTGTATTTAGTTTATTTTGGCATCCGGATGATGATTCTAGCATGAAATTGCTTGGGCACCTGTTAATTTTTAAGATTTTGACACATTCAGCTCAAATGTACACAATTGCTGATTATGGCTGTCAAATCTAAACCAAACGTTGTGCACTCAAATCTTTTGCTGTATTTAGTTTATTTTGGCATCCGGATGATGATTCTAGCATGAAATTGCTTGGGCACCTGTTAATTTTTAAGATTTTGACACATTCAGCTCAAATGTACAATCATGCGCTAAAAACGCATTTAAAGCAATAAAAAGGTGATTATGGCTGTCAAACCTAAACCAAACGTTGTGCACTCAAATCTTTTGCTGTATTTAGTTTATTTTGGCATCCGGATGATGATTCTAGCATGAAATTGCTTGGGCACCTGTTAATTTTTAAGATTTTGACACATTCAGCTCAAATGTACACAATTGCTGATTATGGCTGTCAAATCTAAACCAAACGTTGTGCACTCAAATCTTTTGCTGTATTTAGTTTATTTTGGCATCCGGATGATGATTCTAGCACTTAATTGCTTGGGCACCTGTTAATTTTTAAGATTTTGACACATTCAGCTCAAATGTACAATCATGCGCTAAAAACGCATTTAAAGCAATAAAAAGGTGATTATGGCTGTCAAACCTAAACCAAACGTTGTGCACTCAAATCTTTTGCTGTATTTAGTTTATTTTGGCATCCGGATGATGATTCTAGCATGAAATTGCTTGGGCACCTGTTAATTTTTAAGATTTTGACACATTCAGCTCAAATGTACACAATTGCTGATTATGGCTGTCAAATCTAAACCAAACGTTGTGCACTCAAATCTTTTGCTGTATTTAGTTTATTTTGGCATCCGGATGATGATTCTAGCACTTAATTGCTTGGGCACCTGTTAATTTTTAAGATTTTGACACATTCAGCTCAAATGTACAATCATGCGCTAAAAACGCATTTAAAGCAATAAAAAGGTGATTATGGCTGTCAAACCTAAACCAAACGTTGTGCACTCAAATCTTTTGCTGTATTTAGT
The DNA here is from genome assembly GCF_051991245.1 of Festucalex cinctus. NCBI lineage: Eukaryota > Metazoa > Chordata > Actinopteri > Syngnathiformes > Syngnathidae > Festucalex > Festucalex cinctus. The sequence goes on from NW_027520277.1 coordinate 335,506, forward strand.
TTATTTTGGCATCGGGATGATGATTCTAGCATGAAATTGCTTGGGCACCTGTTAATTTTTAAGATTTTGACACATTGAGCTCAAATGTACACAATTGCTGATTATGGCTGTCAAATCTAAACCAAACGTTGTGCACTCAAATCTTTTGCTGTATTTAGTTTATTTTGGCATCCGGATGATGATTCTAGCATGAAATTGCTTGGGCACCTGTTAATTTTTAAGATTTTGACACATTCAGCTCAAATGTACACAATTGCTGATTATGGCTGTCAAATCTAAACCAAACGTTGTGCACTCAAATCTTTTGCTGTATTTAGTTTATTTTGGCATCCGGATGATGATTCTAGCACTTAATTGCTTGGGCACCTGTTAATTTTTAAGATTTTGACACATTCAGCTCAAATGTACAATCATGCGCTAAAAACGCATTTAAAGCAATAAAAAGGTGATTATGGCTGTCAAACCTAAACCAAACGTTGTGCACTCAAATCTTTTGCTGTATTTAGTTTATTTTGGCATCCGGATGATGATTCTAGCATGAAATTGCTTGGGCACCTGTTAATTTTTAAGATTTTGACACATTCAGCTCAAATGTACACAATTGCTGATTATGGCTGTCAAATCTAAACCAAACGTTGTGCACTCAAATCTTTTGCTGTATTTAGTTTATTTTGGCATCCGGATGATGATTCTAGCATGAAATTGCTTGGGCACCTGTTAATTTTTAAGATTTTGACACATTGAGCTCAAATGTACAATCATGCGCTAAAAACGCATTTAAAGCAATAAAAAGGTGATTATGGCTGTCAAACCTAAACCAAACGTTGTGCACTCAAATCTTTTGCTGTATTTAGTTTATTTTGGCATCCGGATGATGATTCTAGCATGAAATTGCTTGGGCACCTGTTAATTTTTAAGATTTTGACACATTGAGCTCAAATGTACACAATTGCTGATTATGGCTGTCAAATCTAAACCAAACGTTGTGCACTCAAATCTTTTGCTGTATTTAGTTTATTTTGGCATCCGGATGATGATTCTAGCATGAAATTGCTTGGGCACCTGTTAATTTTTAAGATTTTGACACATTCAGCTCAAATGTACACAATTGCTGATTATGGCTGTCAAATCTAAACCAAACGTTGTGCACTCAAATCTTTTGCTGTATTTAGTTTATTTTGGCATCCGGATGATGATTCTAGCACTTAATTGCTTGGGCACCTGTTAATTTTTAAGATTTTGACACATTCAGCTCAAATGTACAATCATGCGCTAAAAACGCATTTAAAGCAATAAAAAGGTGATTATGGCTGTCAAACCTAAACCAAACGTTGTGCACTCAAATCTTTTGCTGTATTTAGTTTATTTTGGCATCCGGATGATGATTCTAGCATGAAATTGCTTGGGCACCTGTTAATTTTTAAGATTTTGACACATTCAGCTCAAATGTACACAATTGCTGATTATGGCTGTCAAATCTAAACCAAACGTTGTGCACTCAAATCTTTTGCTGTATTTAGTTTATTTTGGCATCCGGATGATGATTCTAGCATGAAATTGCTTGGGCACCTGTTAATTTTTAAGATTTTGACACATTGAGCTCAAATGTACAATCATGCGCTAAAAACGCATTTAAAGCAATAAAAAGGTGATTATGGCTGTCAAACCTAAACCAAACGTTGTGCACTCAAATCTTTTGCTGTATTTAGTTTATTTTGGCATCCGGATGATGATTCTAGCATGAAATTGCTTGGGCACCTGTTAATTTTTAAGATTTTGACACATTCAGCTCAAATGTACACAATTGCTGATTATGGCTGTCAAATCTAAACCAAACGTTGTGCACTCAAATCTTTTGCTGTATTTAGTTTATTTTGGCATCCGGATGATGATTCTAGCATGAAATTGCTTGGGCACCTGTTAATTTTTAAGATTTTGACACATTCAGCTCAAATGTACAATCATGCGCTAAAAACGCATTTAAAGCAATAAAAAGGTGATTATGGCTGTCAAACCTAAACCAAACGTTGTGCACTCAAATCTTTTGCTGTATTTAGTTTATTTTGGCATCCGGATGATGATTCTAGCATGAAATTGCTTCGGCACCTGTTAATTTTTAAGATTTTGACACATTCAGCTCAAATGTACACAATTGCTGATTATGGCTGTCAAATCTAAACCAAACGTTGTGCACTCAAATCTTTTGCTGTATTTAGTTTATTTTGGCATCCGGATGATGATTCTAGCACTTAATTGCTTGGGCACCTGTTAATTTTTAAGATTTTGACACATTGAGCTCAAATGTACAATCATGCGCTAAAAACGCATTTAAAGCAATAAAAAGGTGATTATGGCTGTCAAACCTAAACCAAACGTTGTGCACTCAAATCTTTTGCTGTATTTAGTTTATTTTGGCATCCGGATGATGATTCTAGCATGAAATTGCTTGGGCACCTGTTAATTTTTAAGATTTTGACACATTCAGCTCAAATGTACACAATTGCTGATTATGGCTGTCAAACCTAAACCAAACGTTGTGCACTCAAATCTTTTGCTATATTTAGTTTATTTTGGCATCCGGATGATGATTCTAGCATGAAATTGCTTGGGCACCTGTTAATTTTTAAGATTTTGACACATTCAGCTCAAATGTACAATCATGCGCTAAAAACGCATTTAAAGCAATAAAAAGGTGATTATGGCTGTCAAACCTAAACCAAACGTTGTGCACTCAAATCTTTTGCTGTATTTAGTTTATTTTGGCATCCGGATGATGATTCTAGCATGAAATTGCTTGGGCACCTGTTAATTTTTAAGATTTTGACACATTCAGCTCAAATGTACACAATTGCTGATTATGGCTGTCAAATCTAAACCAAACGTTGTGCACTCAAATCTTTTGCTGTATTTAGTTTATTTTGGCATCCGGATGATGATTCTAGCACTTAATTGCTTGGGCACCTGTTAATTTTTAAGATTTTGACACATTGAGCTCAAATGTACAATCATGCGCTAAAAACGCATTTAAAGCAATAAAAAGGTGTTTATGGCTGTCAAACCTAAACCAAACGTTGTGCACTCAAATCTTTTGCTGTATTTAGTTTATTTTGGCATCCGGATGATGATTCTAGCATGAAATTGCTTGGGCACCTGTTAATTTTTAAGATTTTGACACATTCAGCTCAAATGTACACAATTGCTGATTATGGCTGTCAAACCTAAACCAAACGTTGTGCACTCAAATCTTTTGCTATATTTAGTTTATTTTGGCATCCGGATGATGATTCTAGCATGAAATTGCTTGGGCACCTGTTAATTTTTAAGATTTTGACACATTCAGCTCAAATGTACAATCATGCGCTAAAAACGCATTTAAAGCAATAAAAAGGTGATTATGGCTGTCAAACCTAAACCAAACGTTGTGCACTCAAATCTTTTGCTGTATTTAGTTTATTTTGGCATCCGGATGATGATTCTAGCATGAAATTGCTTGGGCACCTGTTAATTTTTAAGATTTTGACACATTCAGCTCAAATGTACACAATTGCTGATTATGGCTGTCAAATCTAAACCAAACGTTGTGCACTCAAATCTTTTGCTGTATTTAGTTTATTTTGGCATCCGGATGATGATTCTAGCACTTAATTGCTTGGGCACCTGTTAATTTTTAAGATTTTGACACATTCAGCTCAAATGTACAATCATGCGCTAAAAACGCATTTAAAGCAATAAAAAGGTGATTATGGCTGTCAAACCTAAACCAAACGTTGTGCACTCAAATCTTTTGCTGTATTTAGTTTATTTTGGCATCCGGATGATGATTCTAGCATGAAATTGCTTGGGCACCTGTTAATTTTTAAGATTTTGACACATTCAGCTCAAATGTACACAATTGCTGATTATGGCTGTCAAATCTAAACCAAACGTTGTGCACTCAAATCTTTTGCTGTATTTAGTTTATTTTGGCATCCGGATGATGATTCTAGCACTTAATTGCTTGGGCACCTGTTAATTTTTAAGATTTTGACACATTCAGCTCAAATGTACAATCATGCGCTAAAAACGCATTTAAAGCAATAAAAAGGTGATTATGGCTGTCAAACCTAAACCAAACGTTGTGCACTCAAATCTTTTGCTGTATTTAGTTTATTTTGGCATCGGGATGATGATTCTAGCATGAAATTGCTTGGGCACCTGTTAATTTTTAAGATTTTGACACATTGAGCTCAAATGTACACAATTGCTGATTATGGCTGTCAAATCTAAACCAAACGTTGTGCACTCAAATCTTTTGCTGTATTTAGTTTATTTTGGCATCCGGATGATGATTCTAGCATGAAATTGCTTGGGCACCTGTTAATTTTTAAGATTTTGACACATTCAGCTCAAATGTACACAATTGCTGATTATGGCTGTCAAATCTAAACCAAACGTTGTGCACTCAAATCTTTTGCTGTATTTAGTTTATTTTGGCATCCGGATGATGATTCTAGCATGAAATTGCTTGGGCACCTGTTAATTTTTAAGATTTTGACACATTGAGCTCAAATGTACAATCATGCGCTAAAAACGCATTTAAAGCAATAAAAAGGTGATTATGGCTGTCAAACCTAAACCAAACGTTGTGCACTCAAATCTTTTGCTGTATTTAGTTTATTTTGGCATCCGGATGATGATTCTAGCATGAAATTGCTTGGGCACCTGTTAATTTTTAAGATTTTGACACATTCAGCTCAAATGTACACAATTGCTGATTATGGCTGTCAAATCTAAACCAAACGTTGTGCACTCAAATCTTTTGCTGTATTTAGTTTATTTTGGCATCCGGATGATGATTCTAGCACTTAATTGCTTGGGCACCTGTTAATTTTTAAGATTTTGACACATTCAGCTCAAATGTACAATCATGCGCTAAAAACGCATTTAAAGCAATAAAAAGGTGATTATGGCTGTCAAACCTAAACCAAACGTTGTGCACTCAAATCTTTTGCTGTATTTAGTTTATTTTGGCATCCGGATGATGATTCTAGCATGAAATTGCTTGGGCACCTGTTAATTTTTAAGATTTTGACACATTCAGCTCAAATGTACACAATTGCTGATTATGGCTGTCAAATCTAAACCAAACGTTGTGCACTCAAATCTTTTGCTGTATTTAGTTTATTTTGGCATCCGGATGATGATTCTAGCACTTAATTGCTTGGGCACCTGTTAATTTTTAAGATTTTGACACATTCAGCTCAAATGTACAATCATGCGCTAAAAACGCATTTAAAGCAATAAAAAGGTGATTATGGCTGTCAAACCTAAACCAAACGTTGTGCACTCAAATCTTTTGCTGTATTTAGTTTATTTTGGCATCGGGATGATGATTCTAGCATGAAATTGCTTGGGCACCTGTTAATTTTTAAGATTTTGACACATTGAGCTCAAATGTACACAATTGCTGATTATGGCTGTCAAATCTAAACCAAACGTTGTGCACTCAAATCTTTTGCTGTATTTAGTTTATTTTGGCATCCGGATGATGATTCTAGCATGAAATTGCTTGGGCACCTGTTAATTTTTAAGATTTTGACACATTCAGCTCAAATGTACACAATTGCTGATTATGGCTGTCAAATCTAAACCAAACGTTGTGCACTCAAATCTTTTGCTGTATTTAGTTTATTTTGGCATCCGGATGATGATTCTAGCATGAAATTGCTTGGGCACCTGTTAATTTTTAAGATTTTGACACATTGAGCTCAAATGTACAATCATGCGCTAAAAACGCATTTAAAGCAATAAAAAGGTGATTATGGCTGTCAAACCTAAACCAAACGTTGTGCACTCAAATCTTTTGCTGTATTTAGTTTATTTTGGCATCCGGATGATGATTCTAGCATGAAATTGCTTGGGCACCTGTTAATTTTTAAGATTTTGACACATTCAGCTCAAATGTACACAATTGCTGATTATGGCTGTCAAATCTAAACCAAACGTTGTGCACTCAAATCTTTTGCTGTATTTAGTTTATTTTGGCATCCGGATGATGATTCTAGCATGAAATTGCTTGGGCACCTGTTAATTTTTAAGATTTTGACACATTCAGCTCAAATGTACAATCATGCGCTAAAAACGCATTTAAAGCAATAAAAATGTGATTATGGCTGTCAAACCTAAACCAAACGTTGTGCACTCAAATCTTTTGCTGTATTTAGTTTATTTTGGCATCCGGATGATGATTCTAGCATGAAATTGCTTCGGCACCTGTTAATTTTTAAGATTTTGACACATTCAGCTCAAATGTACACAATTGCTGATTATGGCTGTCAAATCTAAACCAAACGTTGTGCACTCAAATCTTTTGCTGTATTTAGTTTATTTTGGCATCCGGATGATGATTCTAGCACTTAATTGCTTGGGCACCTGTTAATTTTTAAGATTTTGACACATTGAGCTCAAATGTACAATCATGCGCTAAAAACGCATTTAAAGCAATAAAAAGGTGATTATGGCTGTCAAACCTAAACCAAACGTTGTGCACTCAAATCTTTTGCTGTATTTAGTTTATTTTGGCATCCGGATGATGATTCTAGCATGAAATTGCTTGGGCACCTGTTAATTTTTAAGATTTTGACACATTCAGCTCAAATGTACACAATTGCTGATTATGGCTGTCAAACCTAAACCAAACGTTGTGCACTCAAATCTTTTGCTATATTTAGTTTATTTTGGCATCCGGATGATGATTCTAGCATGAAATTGCTTGGGCACCTGTTAATTTTTAAGATTTTGACACATTGAGCTCAAATGTACAATCATGCGCTAAAAACGCATTTAAAGCAATAAAAAGGTGATTATGGCTGTCAAACCTAAACCAAACGTTGTGCACTCAAATCTTTTGCTGTATTTAGTTTATTTTGGCATCCGGATGATGATTCTAGCATGAAATTGCTTGGGCACCTGTTAATTTTTAAGATTTTGACACATTCAGCTCAAATGTACACAATTGCTGATTATGGCTGTCAAATCTAAACCAAACGTTGTGCACTCAAATCTTTTGCTGTATTTAGTTTATTTTGGCATCCGGATGATGATTCTAGCACTTAATTGCTTGGGCACCTGTTAATTTTTAAGATTTTGACACATTGAGCTCAAATGTACAATCATGCGCTAAAAACGCATTTAAAGCAATAAAAAGGTGTTTATGGCTGTCAAACCTAAACCAAACGTTGTGCACTCAAATCTTTTGCTGTATTTAGTTTATTTTGGCATCCGGATGATGATTCTAGCATGAAATTGCTTGGGCACCTGTTAATTTTTAAGATTTTGACACATTCAGCTCAAATGTACAATCATGCGCTAAAAACGCATTTAAAGCAATAAAAAGGTGATTATGGCTGTCAAACCTAAACCAAACGTTGTGCACTCAAATCTTTTGCTGTATTTAGTTTATTTTGGCATCCGGATGATGATTCTAGCATGAAATTGCTTGGGCACCTGTTAATTTTTAAGATTTTGACACATTCAGCTCAAATGTACACAATTGCTGATTATGGCTGTCAAATCTAAACCAAACGTTGTGCACTCAAATCTTTTGCTGTATTTAGTTTATTTTGGCATCCGGATGATGATTCTAGCACTTAATTGCTTGGGCACCTGTTAATTTTTAAGATTTTGACACATTCAGCTCAAATGTACAATCATGCGCTAAAAACGCATTTAAAGCAATAAAAAGGTGATTATGGCTGTCAAACCTAAACCAAACGTTGTGCACTCAAATCTTTTGCTGTATTTAGTTTATTTTGGCATCCGGATGATGATTCTAGCATGAAATTGCTTGGGCACCTGTTAATTTTTAAGATTTTGACACATTCAGCTCAAATGTACACAATTGCTGATTATGGCTGTCAAATCTAAACCAAACGTTGTGCACTCAAATCTTTTGCTGTATTTAGTTTATTTTGGCATCCGGATGATGATTCTAGCATGAAATTGCTTGGGCACCTGTTAATTTTTAAGATTTTGACACATTCAGCTCAAATGTACAATCATGCGCTAAAAACGCATTTAAAGCAATAAAAAGGTGATTATGGCTGTCAAACCTAAACCAAACGTTGTGCACTCAAATCTTTTGCTGTATTTAGTTTATTTTGGCATCCGGATGATGATTCTAGCATGAAATTGCTTGGGCACCTGTTAATTTTTAAGATTTTGACACATTCAGCTCAAATGTACACAATTGCTGATTATGGCTGTCAAATCTAAACCAAACGTTGTGCACTCAAATCTTTTGCTGTATTTAGTTTATTTTGGCATCCGGATGATGATTCTAGCACTTAATTGCTTGGGCACCTGTTAATTTTTAAGATTTTGACACATTCAGCTCAAATGTACAATCATGCGCTAAAAACGCATTTAAAGCAATAAAAAGGTGATTATGGCTGTCAAACCTAAACCAAACGTTGTGCACTCAAATCTTTTGCTGTATTTAGTTTATTTTGGCATCCGGATGATGATTCTAGCATGAAATTGCTTGGGCACCTGTTAATTTTTAAGATTTTGACACATTCAGCTCAAATGTACACAATTGCTGATTATGGCTGTCAAATCTAAACCAAACGTTGTGCACTCAAATCTTTTGCTGTATTTAGTTTATTTTGGCATCCGGATGATGATTCTAGCATGAAATTGCTTGGGCACCTGTTAATTTTTAAGATTTTGACACATTCAGCTCAAATGTACACAATTGCTGATTATGGCTGTCAAATCTAAACCAAACGTTGTGCACTCAAATCTTTTGCTGTATTTAGTTTATTTTGGCATCCGGATGATGATTCTAGCACTTAATTGCTTGGGCACCTGTTAATTTGTAAGATTTTGACACATTCAGCTCAAATGTACAATCATGCGCTAAAAACGCATTTAAAGCAATAAAAAGGTGATTATGGCTGTCAAACCTAAACCAAACGTTGTGCACTCAAATCTTTTGCTGTATTTAGTTTATTTTGGCATCCGGATGATGATTCTAGCATGAAATTGCTTGGGCACCTGTTAATTTTTAAGATTTTGACACATTCAGCTCAAATGTACACAATTGCTGATTATGGCTGTCAAATCTAAACCAAACGTTGTGCACTCAAATCTTTTGCTGTATTTAGTTTATTTTGGCATCCGGATGATGATTCTAGCATGAAATTGCTTGGGCACCTGTTAATTTTTAAGATTTTGACACATTCAGCTCAAATGTACAATCATGCGCTAAAAACGCATTTAAAGCAATAAAAAGGTGATTATGGCTGTCAAACCTAAACCAAACGTTGTGCACTCAAATCTTTTGCTGTATTTAGTTTATTTTGGCATCCGGATGATGATTCTAGCATGAAATTGCTTGGGCACCTGTTAATTTTTAAGATTTTGACACATTCAGCTCAAATGTACACAATTGCTGATTATGGCTGTCAAACCTAAACCAAACGTTGTGCACTCAAATCTTTTGCTATATTTAGTTTATTTTGGCATCCGGATGATGATTCTAGCATGAAATTGCTTGGGCACCTGTTAATTTTTAAGATTTTGACACATTCAGCTCAAATGTACAATCATGCGCTAAAAACGCATTTAAAGCAATAAAAAGGTGATTATGGCTGTCAAACCTAAACCAAACGTTGTGCACTCAAATCTTTTGCTGTATTTAGTTTATTTTGGCATCCGGATGATGATTCTAGCATGAAATTGCTTGGGCACCTGTTAATTTTTAAGATTTTGACACATTCAGCTCAAATGTACACAATTGCTGATTATGGCTGTCAAATCTAAACCAAACGTTGTGCACTCAAATCTTTTGCTGTATTTAGTTTATTTTGGCATCCGGATGATGATTCTAGCACTTAATTGCTTGGGCACCTGTTAATTTTTAAGATTTTGACACATTCAGCTCAAATGTACAATCATGCGCTAAAAACGCATTTAAAGCAATAAAAAGGTGATTATGGCTGTCAAACCTAAACCAAACGTTGTGCACTCAAATCTTTTGCTGTATTTAGTTTATTTTGGCATCCGGATGATGATTCTAGCATGAAATTGCTTGGGCACCTGTTAATTTTTAAGATTTTGACACATTCAGCTCAAATGTACACAATTGCTGATTATGGCTGTCAAATCTAAACCAAACGTTGTGCACTCAAATCTTTTGCTGTATTTAGTTTATTTTGGCATCCGGATGATGATTCTAGCACTTAATTGCTTGGGCACCTGTTAATTTTTAAGATTTTGACACATTCAGCTCAAATGTACAATCATGCGCTAAAAACGCATTTAAAGCAATAAAAAGGTGATTATGGCTGTCAAACCTAAACCAAACGTTGTGCACTCAAATCTTTTGCTGTATTTAGTTTATTTTGGCATCCGGATGATGATTCTAGCATGAAATTGCTTGGGCACCTGTTAATTTTTAAGATTTTGACACATTCAGCTCAAATGTACACAATTGCTGATTATGGCTGTCAAACCTAAACCAAACGTTGTGCACTCAAATCTTTTGCTATATTTAGTTTATTTTGGCATCCGGATGATGATTCTAGCACTTAATTGCTTGGGCACCTGTTAATTTTTAAGATTTTGACACATTCAGCTCAAATGTACAATCATGCGCTAAAAACGCATTTAAAGCAATAAAAAGGTGATTATGGCTGTCAAACCTAAACCAAACGTTGTGCACTCAAATCTTTTGCTGTATTTAGTTTATTTTGGCATCCGGATGATGATTCTAGCATGAAATTGCTTGGGCACCTGTTAATTTTTAAGATTTTGACACATTCAGCTCAAATGTACACAATTGCTGATTATGGCTGTCAAATCTAAACCAAACGTTGTGCACTCAAATCTTTTGCTATATTTAGTTTATTTTGGCATCCGGATGATGATTCTAGCATGAAATTGCTTGGGCACCTGTTAATTTTTAAGATTTTGACACATTCAGCTCAAATGTACAATCATGCGCTAAAAACGCATTTAAAGCAATAAAAAGGTGATTATGGCTGTCAAACCTAAACCAAACGTTGTGCACTCAAATCTTTTGCTGTATTTAGTTTATTTTGGCATCCGGATGATGATTCTAGCATGAAATTGCTTGGGCACCTGTTAATTTTTAAGATTTTGACACATTCAGCTCAAATGTACACAATTGCTGATTATGGCTGTCAAACCTAAACCAAACGTTGTGCACTCAAATCTTTTGCTATATTTTGTTTATTTTGGCATCCGGATGATGATTCTAGCATGAAATTGCTTGGGCACCTGTTAATTTTTAAGATTTTGACACATTCAGCTCAAATGTACAATCATGCGCTAAAAACGCATTTAAAGCAATAAAAAGGTGATTATGGCTGTCAAACCTAAACCAAACGTTGTGCACTCAAATCTTTTGCTGTATTTAGTTTATTTTGGCATCCGGATGATGATTCTAGCATGAAATTGCTTGGGCACCTGTTAATTTTTAAGATTTTGACACATTCAGCTCAAATGTACACAATTGCTGATTATGGCTGTCAAATCTAAACCAAACGTTGTGCACTCAAATCTTTTGCTGTATTTAGTTTATTTTGGCATCCGGATGATGATTCTAGCACTTAATTGCTTGGGCACCTGTTAATTTTTAAGATTTTGACACATTCAGCTCAAATGTACAATCATGCGCTAAAAACGCATTTAAAGCAATAAAAAGGTGATTATGGCTGTCAAACCTAAACCAAACGTTGTGCACTCAAATCTTTTGCTGTATTTAGTTTATTTTGGCATCCGGATGATGATTCTAGCATGAAATTGCTTGGGCACCTGTTAATTTTTAAGATTTTGACACATTCAGCTCAAATGTACACAATTGCTGATTATGGCTGTCAAATCTAAACCAAACGTTGTGCACTCAAATCTTTTGCTGTATTTAGTTTATTTTGGCATCCGGATGATGATTCTAGCACTTAATTGCTTGGGCACCTGTTAATTTTTAAGATTTTGACACATTCAGCTCAAATGTACAATCATGCGCTAAAAACGCATTTAAAGCAATAAAAAGGTGATTATGGCTGTCAAACCTAAACCAAACGTTGTGCACTCAAATCTTTTGCTGTATTTAGTTTATTTTGGCATCCGGATGATGATTCTAGCATGAAATTGCTTGGGCACCTGTTAATTTTTAAGATTTTGACACATTCAGCTCAAATGTACACAATTGCTGATTATGGCTGTCAAATCTAAACCAAACGTTGTGCACTCAAATCTTTTGCTGTATTTAGTTTATTTTGGCATCCGGATGATGATTCTAGCACTTAATTGCTTGGGCACCTGTTAATTTTTAAGATTTTGACACATTGAGCTCAAATGTACAATCATGCGCTAAAAACGCATTTAATGCAATAAAAAGGTGATTATGGCTGTCAAACCTAAACCAAACGTTGTGCACTCAAATCTTTTGCTGTATTTAGTTTATTTTGGCATCCGGATGATGATTCTAGCATGAAATTGCTTGGGCACCTGTTAATTTTTAAGATTTTGACACATTCAGCTCAAATGTACACAATTGCTGATTATGGCTGTCAAATCTAAACCAAACGTTGTGCACTCAAATCTTTTGCTGTATTTAGTTTATTTTGGCATCCGGATGATGATTCTAGCACTTAATTGCTTGGGCACCTGTTAATTTTTAAGATTTTGACACATTCAGCTCAAATGTACAATCATGCGCTAAAAACGCATTTAAAGCAATAAAAAGGTGATTATGGCTGTCAAACCTAAACCAAACGTTGTGCACTCAAATCTTTTGCTGTATTTAGTTTATTTTGGCATCCGGATGATGATTCTAGCATGAAATTGCTTGGGCACCTGTTAATTTTTAAGATTTTGACACATTCAGCTCAAATGTACACAATTGCTGATTATGGCTGTCAAATCTAAACCAAACGTTGTGCACTCAAATCTTTTGCTGTATTTAGTTTATTTTGGCATCCGGATGATGATTCTAGCACTTAATTGCTTGGGCACCTGTTAATTTTTAAGATTTTGACACATTGAGCTCAAATGTACAATCATGCGCTAAAAACGCATTTAAAGCAATAAAAAGGTGATTATGGCTGTCAAACCTAAACCAAACGTTGTGCACTCAAATCTTTTGCTGTATTTAGTTTATTTTGGCATCCGGATGATGATTCTAGCATGAAATTGCTTGGGCACCTGTTAATTTTTAAGATTTTGACACATTCAGCTCAAATGTACACAATTGCTGATTATGGCTGTCAAATCTAAACCAAACGTTGTGCACTCAAATCTTTTGCTGTATTTAGTTTATTTTGGCATCCGGATGATGATTCTAGCACTTAATTGCTTGGGCACCTGTTAATTTTTAAGATTTTGACACATTCAGCTCAAATGTACAATCATGCGCTAAAAACGCATTTAAAGCAATAAAAAGGTGATTATGGCTGTCAAACCTAAACCAAACGTTGTGCACTCAAATCTTTTGCTGTATTTAGTTTATTTTGGCATCCGGATGATGATTCTAGCATGAAATTGCTTGGGCACCTGTTAATTTTTAAGATTTTGACACATTCAGCTCAAATGTACACAATTGCTGATTATGGCTGTCAAATCTAAACCAAACGTTGTGCACTCAAATCTTTTGCTGTATTTAGTTTATTTTGGCATCCGGATGATGATTCTAGCACTTAATTGCTTGGGCACCTGTTAATTTTTAAGATTTTGACACATTCAGCTCAAATGTACAATCATGCGCTAAAAACGCATTTAAAGCAATAAAAAGGTGATTATGGCTGTCAAACCTAAACCAAACGTTGTGCACTCAAATCTTTTGCTGTATTTAGTTTATTTTGGCATCCGGATGATGATTCTAGCATGAAATTGCTTGGGCACCTGTTAATTTTTAAGATTTTGACACATTCAGCTCAAATGTACACAATTGCTGATTATGGCTGTCAAACCTAAACCAAACGTTGTGCACTCAAATCTTTTGCTATATTTAGTTTATTTTGGCATCCGGATGATGATTCTAGCATGAAATTGCTTGGGCACCTGTTAATTTTTAAGATTTTGACACATTCAGCTCAAATGTACAATCATGCGCTAAAAACGCATTTAAAGCAATAAAAAGGTGATTATGGCTGTCAAACCTAAACCAAACGTTGTGCACTCAAATCTTTTGTTGTATTTAGTTTATTTTGGCATCCGGATGATGATTCTAGCATGAAATTGCTTGGGCACCTGTTAATTTTTAAGATTTTGACACATTCAGCTCAAATGTACACAATTGCTGATTATGGCAGTCAAATCTAAACCAAACGTTGTGCACTCAAATCTTTTGCTGTATTTAGTTTATTTTGGCATCCGGATGATGATTCTAGCACTTAATTGCTTGGGCACCTGTTAATTTTTAAGATTTTGACACATTCAGCTCAAATGTACAATCATGCGCTAAAAACGCATTTAAAGCAATAAAAAGGTGATTATGGCTGTCAAACCTAAACCAAACGTTGTGCACTCAAATCTTTTGCTGTATTTAGTTTATTTTGGCATCCGGATGATGATTCTAGCATGAAATTGCTTGGGCACCTGTTAATTTTTAAGATTTTGACACATTCAGCTCAAATGTACACAATTGCTGATTATGGCTGTCAAATCTAAACCAAACGTTGTGCACTCAAATCTTTTGCTGTATTTAGTTTATTTTGGCATCCGGATGATGATTCTAGCACTTAATTGCTTGGGCACCTGTTAATTTTTAAGATTTTGACACATTCAGCTCAAATGTACAATCATGCGCTAAAAACGCATTTAAAGCAATAAAAAGGTGATTATGGCTGTCAAACCTAAACCAAACGTTGTGCACTCAAATCTTTTGCTGTATTTAGTTTATTTTGGCATCCGGATGATGATTCTAGCATGAAATTGCTTCGGCACCTGTTAATTTTTAAGATTTTGACACATTCAGCTCAAATGTACACAATTGCTGATTATGGCTGTCAAATCTAAACCAAACGTTGTGCACTCAAATCTTTTGCTGTATTTAGTTTATTTTGGCATCCGGATGATGATTCTAGCATGAAATTGCTTGGGCACCTGTTAATTTTTAAGATTTTGACACATTCAGCTCAAATGTACAATCATGCGCTAAAAACGCATTTAAAGCAATAAAAAGGTGATTATGGCTGTCAAACCTAAACCAAACGTTGTGCACTCAAATCTTTTGCTGTATTTAGTTTATTTTGGCATCCGGATGATGATTCTAGCATGAAAGTGCTTGGGCACCTGTTAATTTTTAAGATTTTGACACATTCAGCTCAAATGTACACAATTGCTGATTATGGCTGTCAAATCTAAACCAAACGTTGTGCACTCAAATCTTTTGCTGTATTTAGTTTATTTTGGCATCCGGATGATGATTCTAGCATGAAATTGCTTGGGCACCTGTTAATTTTTAAGATTTTGACACATTCAGCTCAAATGTACACAATTGCTGATTATGGCTGTCAAATCTAAACCAAACGTTGTGCACTCAAATCTTTTGCTGTATTTAGTTTATTTTGGCATCCGGATGATGATTCTAGCACTTAATTGCTTGGGCACCTGTTAATTTTTAAGATTTTGACACATTCAGCTCAAATGTACAATCATGCGCTAAAAACGCATTTAAAGCAATAAAAAGGTGATTATGGCTGTCAAACCTAAACCAAACGTTGTGCACTCAAATCTTTTGCTGTATTTAGTTTATTTTGGCATCCGGATGATGATTCTAGCATGAAATTGCTTGGGCACCTGTTAATTTTTAAGATTTTGACACATTCAGCTCAAATGTACACAATTGCTGATTATGGCTGTCAAATCTAAACCAAACGTTGTGCACTCAAATCTTTTGCTGTATTTAGTTTATTTTGGCATCCGGATGATGATTCTAGCATGAAATTGCTTGGGCACCTGTTAATTTTTAAGATTTTGACACATTGAGCTCAAATGTACAATCATGCGCTAAAAACGCATTTAAAGCAATAAAAAGGTGATTATGGCTGTCAAACCTAAACCAAACGTTGTGCACTCAAATCTTTTGCTGTATTTAGTTTATTTTGGCATCCGGATGATGATTCTAGCATGAAATTGCTTGGGCACCTGTTAATTTTTAAGATTTTGACACATTGAGCTCAAATGTACAATCATGCGCTACAAACGCATTTAAAGCAATAAAAAGGTGATTATGGCTGTCAAACCTAAACCAAACGTTGTGCACTCAAATCTTTTGCTGTATTTAGTTTATTTTGGCATCCGGATGATGATTCTAGCATGAAATTGCTTGGGCACCTGTTAATTTTTAAGATTTTGACACATTCAGCTCAAATGTACACAATTGCTGATTATGGCTGTCAAATCTAAACCAAACGTTGTGCACTCAAATCTTTTGCTGTATTTAGTTTATTTTGGCATCCGGATGATGATTCTAGCATGAAATTGCTTGGGCACCTGTTAATTTTTAAGATTTTGACACATTCAGCTCAAATGTACACAATTGCTGATTATGGCTGTCAAATCTAAACCAAACGTTGTGCACTCAAATCTTTTGCTGTATTTAGTTTATTTTGGCATCCGGATGATGATTCTAGCATGAAATTGCTTGGGCACCTGTTAATTTTTAAGATTTTGACACATTCAGCTCAAATGTACAATCATGCGCTAAAAACGCATTTAAAGCAATAAAAAGGTGATTATGGCTGTCAAACCTAAACCAAACGTTGTGCACTCAAATCTTTTGCTGTATTTAGTTTATTTTGGCATCCGGATGATGATTCTAGCATGAAATTGCTTCGGCACCTGTTAATTTTTAAGATTTTGACACATTCAGCTCAAATGTACACAATTGCTGATTATGGCTGTCAAATCTAAACCAAACGTTGTGCACTCAAATCTTTTGCTGTATTTAGTTTATTTTGGCATCCGGATGATGATTCTAGCATGAAATTGCTTGGGCACCTGTTAATTTTTAAGATTTTGACACATTCAGCTCAAATGTACACAATTGCTGATTATGGCTGTCAAATCTAAACCAAACGTTGTGCACTCAAATCTTTTGCTGTATTTAGTTTATTTTGGCATCCGGATGATGATTCTAGCATGAAATTGCTTGGGCACCTGTTAATTTTTAAGATTTTGACACATTCAGCTCAAATGTACAATCATGCGCTAAAAACGCATTTAAAGCAATAAAAAGGTGATTATGGCTGTCAAACCTAAACCAAACGTTGTGCACTCAAATCTTTTGCTGTATTTAGTTTATTTTGGCATCCGGATGATGATTCTAGCATGAAATTGCTTGGGCACCTGTTAATTTTTAAGATTTTGACACATTCAGCTCAAATGTACACAATTGCTGATTATGGCTGTCAAATCTAAACCAAACGTTGTGCACTCAAATCTTTTGCTGTATTTAGTTTATTTTGGCATCCGGATGATGATTCTAGCATGAAATTGCTTGGGCACCTGTTAATTTTTAAGATTTTGACACATTCAGCTCAAATGTACACAATTGCTGATTATGGCTGTCAAATCTAAACCAAACGTTGTGCACTCAAATCTTTTGCTGTATTTAGTTTATTTTGGCATCCGGATGATGATTCTAGCACTTAATTGCTTGGGCACCTGTTAATTTTTAAGATTTTGACACATTCAGCTCAAATGTACAATCATGCGCTAAAAACGCATTTAAAGCAATAAAAAGGTGATTATGGCTGTCAAACCTAAACCAAACGTTGTGCACTCAAATCTTTTGTTGTATTTAGTTTATTTTGGCATCCGGATGATGATTCTAGCATGAAATTGCTTGGGCACCTGTTAATTTTTAAGATTTTGACACATTCAGCTCAAATGTACACAATTGCTGATTATGGCTGTCAAATCTAAACCAAACGTTGTGCACTCAAATCTTTTGCTGTATTTAGTTTATTTTGGCATCCGGATGATGATTCTAGCACTTAATTGCTTGGGCACCTGTTAATTTTTAAGATTTTGACACATTGAGCTCAAATGTACAATCATGCGCTAAAAACGCATTTAAAGCAATAAAAAGGTGATTATGGCTGTCAAACCTAAACCAAACGTTGTGCACTCAAATCTTTTGCTGTATTTAGTTTATTTTGGCATCCGGATGATGATTCTAGCATGAAATTGCTTGGGCACCTGTTAATTTTTAAGATTTTGACACATTCAGCTCAAATGTACACAATTGCTGATTATGGCTGTCAAATCTAAACCAAACGTTGTGCACTCAAATCTTTTGCTGTATTTAGTTTATTTTGGCATCCGGATGATGATTCTAGCACTTAATTGCTTGGGCACCTGTTAATTTTTAAGATTTTGACACATTCAGCTCAAATGTACAATCATGCGCTAAAAACGCATTTAAAGCAATAAAAAGGTGATTATGGCTGTCAAACCTAAACCAAACGTTGTGCACTCAAATCTTTTGCTGTATTTAGTTTATTTTGGCATCCGGATGATGATTCTAGCATGAAATTGCTTGGGCACCTGTTAATTTTTAAGATTTTGACACATTCAGCTCAAATGTACACAATTGCTGATTATGGCTGTCAAACCTAAACCAAACGTTGTGCACTGAAATCTTTTGCTATATTTAGTTTATTTTGGCATCCGGATGATGATTCTAGCATGAAATTGCTTGGGCACCTGTTAATTTTTAAGATTTTGACACATTCAGCTCAAATGTACACAATTGCTGATTATGGCTGTCAAATCTAAACCAAACGTTGTGCACTCAAATCTTTTGCTGTATTTAGTTTATTTTGGCATCCGGATGATGATTCTAGCATGAAATTGCTTGGGCACCTGTTAATTTTTAAGATTTTGACACATTCAGCTCAAATGTACAATCATGCGCTAAAAACGCATTTAAAGCAATAAAAAGGTGATTATGGCTGTCAAACCTAAACCAAACGTTGTGCACTCAAATCTTTTGCTGTATTTAGTTTATTTTGGCATCCGGATGATGATTCTAGCATGAAATTGCTTGGGCACCTGTTAATTTTTAAGATTTTGACACATTCAGCTCAAATGTACACAATTGCTGATTATGGCTGTCAAATCTAAACCAAACGTTGTGCACTCAAATCTTTTGCTGTATTTAGTTTATTTTGGCATCCGGATGATGATTCTAGCATGAAATTGCTTGGGCACCTGTTAATTTTTAAGATTTTGACACATTCAGCTCAAATGTACACAATTGCTGATTATGGCTGTCAAATCTAAACCAAACGTTGTGCACTCAAATCTTTTGCTGTATTTAGTTTATTTTGGCATCCGGATGATGATTCTAGCACTTAATTGCTTG
This sequence comes from Festucalex cinctus, assembly GCF_051991245.1. NCBI lineage: Eukaryota > Metazoa > Chordata > Actinopteri > Syngnathiformes > Syngnathidae > Festucalex > Festucalex cinctus. The sequence goes on from NW_027520277.1 coordinate 354,887, forward strand.
GGCACCTGTTAATTTTTAAGATTTTGACACATTCAGCTCAAATGTACAATCATGCGCTAAAAACGCATTTAAAGCAATAAAAAGGTGATTATGGCTGTCAAACCTAAACCAAACGTTGTGCACTCAAATCTTTTGCTGTATTTAGTTTATTTTGGCATCCGGATGATGATTCTAGCATGAAATTGCTTGGGCACCTGTTAATTTTTAAGATTTTGACACATTCAGCTCAAATGTACACAATTGCTGATTATGGCTGTCAAATCTAAACCAAACGTTGTGCACTCAAATCTTTTGCTGTATTTAGTTTATTTTGGCATCCGGATGATGTTTCTAGCATGAAATTGCTTGGGCACCTGTTAATTTTTAAGATTTTGACACATTGAGCTCAAATGTACAATCATGCGCTAAAAACGCATTTAAAGCAATAAAAAGGTGATTATGGCTGTCAAACCTAAACCAAACGTTGTGCACTCAAATCTTTTGCTGTATTTAGTTTATTTTGGCATCCGGATGATGATTCTAGCATGAAATTGCTTGGGCACCTGTTAATTTTTAAGATTTTGACACATTCAGCTCAAATGTACACAATTGCTGATTATGGCTGTCAAATCTAAACCAAACGTTGTGCACTCAAATCTTTTGCTGTATTTAGTTTATTTTGGCATCCGGATGATGATTCTAGCATGAAATTGCTTGGGCACCTGTTAATTTTTAAGATTTTGACACATTCAGCTCAAATGTACAATCATGCGCTAAAAACGCATTTAAAGCAATAAAAAGGTGATTATGGCTGTCAAACCTAAACCAAACGTTGTGCACTCAAATCTTTTGCTGTATTTAGTTTATTTTGGCATCCGGATGATGATTCTAGCATGAAATTGCTTCGGCACCTGTTAATTTTTAAGATTTTGACACATTCAGCTCAAATGTACACAATTGCTGATTATGGCTGTCAAATCTAAACCAAACGTTGTGCACTCAAATCTTTTGCTGTATTTAGTTTATTTTGGCATCCGGATGATGATTCTAGCATGAAATTGCTTGGGCACCTGTTAATTTTTAAGATTTTGACACATTCAGCTCAAATGTACACAATTGCTGATTATGGCTGTCAAATCTAAACCAAACGTTGTGCACTCAAATCTTTTGCTGTATTTAGTTTATTTTGGCATCCGGATGATGATTCTAGCATGAAATTGCTTGGGCACCTGTTAATTTTTAAGATTTTGACACATTCAGCTCAAATGTACAATCATGCGCTAAAAACGCATTTAAAGCAATAAAAAGGTGATTATGGCTGTCAAACCTAAACCAAACGTTGTGCACTCAAATCTTTTGCTGTATTTAGTTTATTTTGGCATCCGGATGATGATTCTAGCATGAAATTGCTTCGGCACCTGTTAATTTTTAAGATTTTGACACATTCAGCTCAAATGTACACAATTGCTGATTATGGCTGTCAAATCTAAACCAAACGTTGTGCACTCAAATCTTTTGCTGTATTTAGTTTATTTTGGCATCCGGATGATGATTCTAGCATGAAATTGCTTGGGCACCTGTTAATTTTTAAGATTTTGACACATTCAGCTCAAATGTACACAATTGCTGATTATGGCTGTCAAATCTAAACCAAACGTTGTGCACTCAAATCTTTTGCTGTATTTAGTTTATTTTGGCATCCGGATGATGATTCTAGCATGAAATTGCTTGGGCACCTGTTAATTTTTAAGATTTTGACACATTCAGCTCAAATGTACAATCATGCGCTAAAAACGCATTTAAAGCAATAAAAAGGTGATTATGGCTGTCAAACCTAAACCAAACGTTGTGCACTCAAATCTTTTGCTGTATTTAGTTTATTTTGGCATCCGGATGATGATTCTAGCATGAAATTGCTTGGGCACCTGTTAATTTTTAAGATTTTGACACATTCAGCTCAAATGTACACAATTGCTGATTATGGCTGTCAAATCTAAACCAAACGTTGTGCACTCAAATCTTTTGCTGTATTTAGTTTATTTTGGCATCCGGATGATGATTCTAGCATGAAATTGCTTGGGCACCTGTTAATTTTTAAGATTTTGACACATTGAGCTCAAATGTACAATCATGCGCTAAAAACGCATTTAAAGCAATAAAAAGGTGATTATGGCTGTCAAACCTAAACCAAACGTTGTGCACTCAAATCTTTTGCTGTATTTAGTTTATTTTGGCATCCGGATGATGATTCTAGCATGAAATTGCTTGGGCACCTGTTAATTTTTAAGATTTTGACACATTCAGCTCAAATGTACACAATTGCTGATTATGGCTGTCAAATCTAAACCAAACGTTGTGCACTCAAATCTTTTGCTGTATTTAGTTTATTTTGGCATCCGGATGATGATTCTAGCACTTAATTGCTTGGGCACCTGTTAATTTTTAAGATTTTGACACATTCAGCTCAAATGTACAATCATGCGCTAAAAACGCATTTAAAGCAATAAAAAGGTGATTATGGCTGTCAAACCTAAACCAAACGTTGTGCACTCAAATCTTTTGCTGTATTTAGTTTATTTTGGCATCCGGATGATGATTCTAGCATGAAATTGCTTCGGCACCTGTTAATTTTTAAGATTTTGACACATTCAGCTCAAATGTACACAATTGCTGATTATGGCTGTCAAATCTAAACCAAACGTTGTGCACTCAAATCTTTTGCTGTATTTAGTTTATTTTGGCATCCGGATGATGATTCTAGCATGAAATTGCTTGGGCACCTGTTAATTTTTAAGATTTTGACACATTCAGCTCAAATGTACAATCATGCGCTAAAAACGCATTTAAAGCAATAAAAAGGTGATTATGGCTGTCAAACCTAAACCAAACGTTGTGCACTCAAATCTTTTGCTGTATTTAGTTTATTTTGGCATCCGGATGATGATTCTAGCATGAAATTGCTTGGGCACCTGTTAATTTTTAAGATTTTGACACATTCAGCTCAAATGTACACAATTGCTGATTATGGCTGTCAAATCTAAACCAAACGTTGTGCACTCAAATCTTTTGCTGTATTTAGTTTATTTTGGCATCCGGATGATGATTCTAGCATGAAATATCTTGGGCACCTGTTAATTTTTAAGATTTTGACACATTCAGCTCAAATGTACACAATTGCTGATTATGGCTGTCAAATCTAAACCAAACGTTGTGCACTCAAATCTTTTGCTGTATTTAGTTTATTTTGGCATCCGGATGATGATTCTAGCACTTAATTGCTTGGGCACCTGTTAATTTTTAAGATTTTGACACATTCAGCTCAAATGTACAATCATGCGCTAAAAACGCATTTAAAGCAATAAAAAGGTGATTATGGCTGTCAAACCTAAACCAAACGTTGTGCACTCAAATCTTTTGCTGTATTTAGTTTATTTTGGCATCCGGATGATGATTCTAGCATGAAATTGCTTGGGCACCTGTTAATTTTTAAGATTTTGACACATTCAGCTCAAATGTACACAATTGCTGATTATGGCTGTCAAATCTAAACCAAACGTTGTGCACTCAAATCTTTTGCTGTATTTAGTTTATTTTGGCATCCGGATGATGATTCTAGCATGAAATTGCTTGGGCACCTGTTAATTTTTAAGATTTTGACACATTCAGCTCAAATGTACAATCATGCGCTAAAAACGCATTTAAAGCAATAAAAAGGTGATTATGGCTGTCAAACCTAAACCAAACGTTGTGCACTCAAATCTTTTGCTGTATTTAGTTTATTTTGGCATCCGGATGATGATTCTAGCATGAAATTGCTTCGGCACCTGTTAATTTTTAAGATTTTGACACATTCAGCTCAAATGTACACAATTGCTGATTATGGCTGTCAAATCTAAACCAAACGTTGTGCACTCAAATCTTTTGCTGTATTTAGTTTATTTTGGCATCCGGATGATGATTCTAGCATGAAATTGCTTGGGCACCTGTTAATTTTTAAGATTTTGACACATTCAGCTCAAATGTACACAATTGCTGATTATGGCTGTCAAATCTAAACCAAACGTTGTGCACTCAAATCTTTTGCTGTATTTAGTTTATTTTGGCATCCGGATGATGATTCTAGCATGAAATTGCTTGGGCACCTGTTAATTTTTAAGATTTTGACACATTCAGCTCAAATGTACAATCATGCGCTAAAAACGCATTTAAAGCAATAAAAAGGTGATTATGGCTGTCAAACCTAAACCAAACGTTGTGCACTCAAATCTTTTGCTGTATTTAGTTTATTTTGGCATCCGGATGATGATTCTAGCATGAAATTGCTTGGGCACCTGTTAATTTTTAAGATTTTGACACATTCAGCTCAAATGTACACAATTGCTGATTATGGCTGTCAAATCTAAACCAAACGTTGTGCACTCAAATCTTTTGCTGTATTTAGTTTATTTTGGCATCCGGATGATGATTCTAGCATGAAATTGCTTGGGCACCTGTTAATTTTTAAGATTTTGACACATTCAGCTCAAATGTACACAATTGCTGATTATGGCTGTCAAATCTAAACCAAACGTTGTGCACTCAAATCTTTTGCTGTATTTAGTTTATTTTGGCATCCGGATGATGATTCTAGCACTTAATTGCTTGGGCACCTGTTAATTTTTAAGATTTTGACACATTCAGCTCAAATGTACAATCATGCGCTAAAAACGCATTTAAAGCAATAAAAAGGTGATTATGGCTGTCAAACCTAAACCAAACGTTGTGCACTCAAATCTTTTGCTGTATTTAGTTTATTTTGGCATCCGGATGATGATTCTAGCATGAAATTGCTTGGGCACCTGTTAATTTTTAAGATTTTGACACATTCAGCTCAAATGTACACAATTGCTGATTATGGCTGTCAAACCTAAACCAAACGTTGTGCACTCAAATCTTTTGCTATATTTAGTTTATTTTGGCATCCGGATGATGATTCTAGCATGAAATTGCTTGGGCACCTGTTAATTTTTAAGATTTTGACACATTCAGCTCAAATGTACAATCATGCGCTAAAAACGCATTTAAAGCAATAAAAAGGTGATTATGGCTGTCAAACCTAAACCAAACGTTGTGCACTCAAATCTTTTGTTGTATTTAGTTTATTTTGGCATCCGGATGATGATTCTAGCATGAAATTGCTTGGGCACCTGTTAATTTTTAAGATTTTGACACATTCAGCTCAAATGTACACAATTGCTGATTATGGCTGTCAAATCTAAACCAAACGTTGTGCACTCAAATCTTTTGCTGTATTTAGTTTATTTTGGCATCCGGATGATGATTCTAGCACTTAATTGCTTGGGCACCTGTTAATTTTTAAGATTTTGACACATTGAGCTCAAATGTACAATCATGCGCTAAAAACGCATTTAAAGCAATAAAAAGGTGATTATGGCTGTCAAACCTAAACCAAACGTTGTGCACTCAAATCTTTTGCTGTATTTAGTTTATTTTGGCATCCGGATGATGATTCTAGCATGAAATTGCTTGGGCACCTGTTAATTTTTAAGATTTTGACACATTCAGCTCAAATGTACACAATTGCTGATTATGGCTGTCAAATCTAAACCAAACGTTGTGCACTCAAATCTTTTGCTGTATTTAGTTTATTTTGGCATCCGGATGATGATTCTAGCACTTAATTGCTTGGGCACCTGTTAATTTTTAAGATTTTGACACATTCAGCTCAAATGTACAATCATGCGCTAAAAACGCATTTAAAGCAATAAAAAGGTGATTATGGCTGTCAAACCTAAACCAAACGTTGTGCACTCAAATCTTTTGCTGTATTTAGTTTATTTTGGCATCCGGATGATGATTCTAGCATGAAATTGCTTGGGCACCAGTTAATTTTTAAGATTTTGACACATTCAGCTCAAATGTACACAATTGCTGATTATGGCTGTCAAACCTAAACCAAACGTTGTGCACTCAAATCTTTTGCTATATTTAGTTTATTTTGGCATCCGGATGATGATTCTAGCATGAAATTGCTTGGGCACCTGTTAATTTTTAAGATTTTGACACATTCAGCTCAAATGTACAATCATGCGCTAAAAACGCATTTAAAGCAATAAAAAGGTGATTATGGCTGTCAAACCTAAACCAAACGTTGTGCACTCAAATCTTTTGCTGTATTTAGTTTATTTTGGCATCCGGATGATGATTCTAGCATGAAATTGCTTGGGCACCAGTTAATTTTTAAGATTTTGACACATTCAGCTCAAATGTACACAATTGCTGATTATGGCTGTCAAACCTAAACCAAACGTTGTGCACTCAAATCTTTTGCTATATTTAGTTTATTTTGGCATCCGGATGATGATTCTAGCATGAAATTGCTTGGGCACCTGTTAATTTTTAAGATTTTGACACATTCAGCTCAAATGCACAATCATGCGATAAAAACGCATTTAAAGCAATAAAAAGGTGATTATGGCTGTCAAACCTAAACCAAACGTTGTGCACTCAAATCTTTTGCTGTATTTAGTTTATTTTGGCATCCGGATGATGATTCTAGCATGAAATTGCTTGGGCACCTGTTAATTTTTAAGATTTTGACACATTCAGCTCAAATGTACACAATTGCTGATTATGGCTGTCAAATCTAAACCAAACGTTGTGCACTCAAATCTTTTGCTGTATTTAGTTTATTTTGGCATCCGGATGATGATTCTAGCACTTAATTGCTTGGGCACCTGTTAATTTTTAAGATTTTGACACATTCAGCTCAAATGTACAATCATGCGCTAAAAACGCATTTAAAGCAATTAAAAGGTGATTATGGCTGTCAAACCTAAACCAAACGTTGTGCACTCAAATCTTTTGCTGTATTTAGTTTATTTTGGCATCCGGATGATGATTCTAGCATGAAATTGCTTGGGCACCTGTTAATTTTTAAGATTTTGACACATTCAGCTCAAATGTACACAATTGCTGATTATGGCTGTCAAATCTAAACCAAACGTTGTGCACTCAAATCTTTTGCTGTATTTAGTTTATTTTGGCATCCGGATGATGATTCTAGCACTTAATTGCTTGGGCACCTGTTAATTTTTAAGATTTTGACACATTCAGCTCAAATGTACAATCATGCGCTAAAAACGCATTTAAAGCAATAAAAAGGTGGGTAACACTTTATAATAACTACCCGTTATAACTAGTTAATAGACCATTAGTAAACTGTTAATTAATGAGTTATTAATGACTTATTAAATGTTTGTTAACTGTTTGTTAAGGTTTTAAAATGATGTCTATAAATAGTAAAAAATTTATTTTTAAACTGTTAGTTATTGAGCTCTAAATGACTTGTTAACTGTATAGTAATTATTCATAACTATATTTTATAAATTAGTAATACATCGTTAACAAGCTATTAGAAAATTACTTACTAATGACTTTATAAGTATTACTTCATAGTTTGTATAGGTTATTGGGACGTTATTATAAAGTTGCCACTATTCCTCATTTATTACGTGTTAGTAAATGTGGAGTAGTTGCAACTTTAGAATAACGTCCCAATAACATAAATAGAGTAATAACTAATATTTAAGTAGTAGATTAACTCACTTCTTTACAGCAGTTGTTAATAGTTTGTTAACCATCTACTAATACTATACCAGTGAAACTTTGTAGAGGAGCACATGAGTGGAAAAAGTTCAATGGTACGGAAAATTGATATTTAGGCATGGTAAGGCATAGTAATTTTATATTTTAAATTTCACCTTCAAATTCTGTACTTTCAACTTGTTCCACCTGTTTGTTGTTTGACAAAGTTTCATAGTTATTAGTAGATGGTTAACATCTACTATGTAAAGAATTAGCTAATATATAAGTTAAATATTAGTAAGTAGCTAATTTATACTATTGGGATATTATCGTAAAGTTGCAACTGTTCCTCATTTAATAACAGTTAATAAATGAGGAATAGCTACCACTTTAGAATAACGTCCTAATAACAGATATAAACTATTAACTGATACTTAACAAGTCATTATTAAGTAATTTACTAATAGTTTGTTAACTTAGTCTTACTAATTTATAATATATAGTTACAAATGATTAATATACAGTTAACAAGTCATTTATAACTCAATAACTAACAGTTTAATAATGACATATTAACTGTTTATAGTCATAAGTATAAATCCTTAACAAACATTTAACAAACATTTAATAAATCATTAACAACTCATTAATTAACAATCAACTAATGATCTATGAACTACTTATAACGGATAGTTATTATAAAGTGTTACCAAAAGGGGATTATGGCTGTCAAACCTAAACCAAACGTTGTGCACTCAAATCTTTTGCTGTATTTAGTTTATTTTGGCATCCGGATGATGATTCTAGCATGAAATTGCTTCGGCACCTGTTAATTTTTAAGATTTTGACACATTCAGCTCAAATGTACACAATTGCTGATTATGGCTGTCAAATCTAAACCAAACGTTGTGCACTCAAATCTTTTGCTGTATTTAGTTTATTTTGGCATCCGGATGATGATTCTAGCATGAAATTGCTTGGGCACCTGTTAATTTTTAAGATTTTGACACATTCAGCTCAAATGTACACAATTGCTGATTATGGCTGTCAAATCTAAACCAAACGTTGTGCACTCAAATCTTTTGCTGTATTTAGTTTATTTTGGCATCCGGATGATGATTCTAGCATGAAATTGCTTGGGCACCTGTTAATTTTTAAGATTTTGACACATTCAGCTCAAATGTACAATCATGCGCTAAAAACGCATTTAAAGCAATAAAAAGGTGATTATGGCTGTCAAACCTAAACCAAACGTTGTGCACTCAAATCTTTTGCTGTATTTAGTTTATTTTGGCATCCGGATGATGATTCTAGCATGAAATTGCTTGGGCACCTGTTAATTTTTAAGATTTTGACACATTCAGCTCAAATGTACACAATTGCTGATTATGGCTGTCAAATCTAAACCAAACGTTGTGCACTCAAATCTTTTGCTGTATTTAGTTTATTTTGGCATCCGGATGATGATTCTAGCATGAAATTGCTTGGGCACCTGTTAATTTTTAAGATTTTGACACATTCAGCTCAAATGTACACAATTGCTGATTATGGCTGTCAAATCTAAACCAAACGTTGTGCACTCAAATCTTTTGCTGTATTTAGTTTATTTTGGCATCCGGATGATGATTCTAGCACTTAATTGCTTGGGCACCTGTTAATTTTTAAGATTTTGACACATTCAGCTCAAATGTACAATCATGCGCTAAAAACGCATTTAAAGCAATAAAAAGGTGATTATGGCTGTCAAACCTAAACCAAACGTTGTGCACTCAAATCTTTTGCTGTATTTAGTTTATTTTGGCATCCGGATGATGATTCTAGCATGAAATTGCTTGGGCACCTGTTAATTTTTAAGATTTTGACACATTCAGCTCAAATGTACACAATTGCTGATTATGGCTGTCAAATCTAAACCAAACGTTGTGCACTCAAATCTTTTGCTGTATTTAGTTTATTTTGGCATCCGGATGATGATTCTAGCATGAAATTGCTTGGGCACCTGTTAATTTTTAAGATTTTGACACATTGAGCTCAAATGTACAATCATGCGCTAAAAACGCATTTAAAGCAATAAAAAGGTGATTATGGCTGTCAAACCTAAACCAAACGTTGTGCACTCAAATCTTTTGCTGTATTTAGTTTATTTTGGCATCCGGATGATGATTCTAGCATGAAATTGCTTGGGCACCTGTTAATTTTTAAGATTTTGACACATTCAGCTCAAATGTACACAATTGCTGATTATGGCTGTCAAATCTAAACCAAACGTTGTGCACTCAAATCTTTTGCTGTATTTAGTTTATTTTGGCATCCGGATGATGATTCTAGCATGAAATTGCTTGGGCACCTGTTAATTTTTAAGATTTTGACACATTCAGCTCAAATGTACAATCATGCGCTAAAAACGCATTTAAAGCAATAAAAAGGTGATTATGGCTGTCAAACCTAAACCAAACGTTGTGCACTCAAATCTTTTGCTGTATTTAGTTTATTTTGGCATCCGGATGATGATTCTAGCATGAAATTGCTTCGGCACCTGTTAATTTTTAAGATTTTGACACATTCAGCTCAAATGTACACAATTGCTGATTATGGCTGTCAAATCTAAACCAAACGTTGTGCACTCAAATCTTTTGCTGTATTTAGTTTATTTTGGCATCCGGATGATGATTCTAGCATGAAATTGCTTGGGCACCTGTTAATTTTTAAGATTTTGACACATTCAGCTCAAATGTACACAATTGCTGATTATGGCTGTCAAATCTAAACCAAACGTTGTGCACTCAAATCTTTTGCTGTATTTAGTTTATTTTGGCATCCGGATGATGATTCTAGCACTTAATTGCTTGGGCACCTGTTAATTTTTAAGATTTTGACACATTCAGCTCAAATGTACAATCATGCGCTAAAAACGCATTTAAAGCAATAAAAAGGTGATTATGGCTGTCAAACCTAAACCAAACGTTGTGCACTCAAATCTTTTGCTGTATTTAGTTTATTTTGGCATCCGGATGATGATTCTAGCATGAAATTGCTTCGGCACCTGTTAATTTTTAAGATTTTGACACATTCAGCTCAAATGTACACAATTGCTGATTATGGCTGTCAAATCTAAACCAAACGTTGTGCACTCAAATCTTTTGCTGTATTTAGTTTATTTTGGCATCCGGATGATGATTCTAGCATGAAATTGCTTGGGCACCTGTTAATTTTTAAGATTTTGACACATTCAGCTCAAATGTACACAATTGCTGATTATGGCTGTCAAATCTAAACCAAACGTTGTGCACTCAAATCTTTTGCTGTATTTAGTTTATTTTGGCATCCGGATGATGATTCTAGCATGAAATTGCTTGGGCACCTGTTAATTTTTAAGATTTTGACACATTCAGCTCAAATGTACAATCATGCGCTAAAAACGCATTTAAAGCAATAAAAAGGTGATTATGGCTGTCAAACCTAAACCAAACGTTGTGCACTCAAATCTTTTGCTGTATTTAGTTTATTTTGGCATCCGGATGATGATTCTAGCATGAAATTGCTTGGGCACCTGTTAATTTTTAAGATTTTGACACATTCAGCTCAAATGTACACAATTGCTGATTATGGCTGTCAAATCTAAACCAAACGTTGTGCACTCAAATCTTTTGCTGTATTTAGTTTATTTTGGCATCCGGATGATGATTCTAGCATGAAATTGCTTGGGCACCTGTTAATTTTTAAGATTTTGACACATTCAGCTCAAATGTACACAATTGCTGATTATGGCTGTCAAATCTAAACCAAACGTTGTGCACTCAAATCTTTTGCTGTATTTAGTTTATTTTGGCATCCGGATGATGATTCTAGCACTTAATTGCTTGGGCACCTGTTAATTTTTAAGATTTTGACACATTCAGCTCAAATGTACAATCATGCGCTAAAAACGCATTTAAAGCAATAAAAAGGTGATTATGGCTGTCAAACCTAAACCAAACGTTGTGCACTCAAATCTTTTGCTGTATTTAGTTTATTTTGGCATCCGGATGATGATTCTAGCATGAAATTGCTTGGGCACCTGTTAATTTTTAAGATTTTGACACATTCAGCTCAAATGTACACAATTGCTGATTATGGCTGTCAAATCTAAACCAAACGTTGTGCACTCAAATCTTTTGCTGTATTTAGTTTATTTTGGCATCCGGATGATGATTCTAGCATGAAATTGCTTGGGCACCTGTTAATTTTTAAGATTTTGACACATTGAGCTCAAATGTACAATCATGCGCTAAAAACGCATTTAAAGCAATAAAAAGGTGATTATGGCTGTCAAACCTAAACCAAACGTTGTGCACTCAAATCTTTTGCTGTATTTAGTTTATTTTGGCATCCGGATGATGATTCCAGCATGAAATTGCTTGGGCACCTGTTAATTTTTAAGATTTTGACACATTCAGCTCAAATGTACACAATTGCTGATTATGGCTGTCAAATCTAAACCAAACGTTGTGCACTCAAATCTTTTGCTGTATTTAGTTTATTTTGGCATCCGGATGATGATTCTAGCACTTAATTGCTTGGGCACCTGTTAATTTTTAAGATTTTGACACATTCAGCTCAAATGTACAATCATGCGCTAAAAACGCATTTAAAGCAATAAAAAGGTGATTATGGCTGTCAAACCTAAACCAAACGTTGTGCACTCAAATCTTTTGCTGTATTTAGTTTATTTTGGCATCCGGATGATGATTCTAGCATGAAATTGCTTGGGCACCTGTTAATTTTTAAGATTTTGACACATTCAGCTCAAATGTACACAATTGCTGATTATGGCTGTCAAATCTAAACCAAACGTTGTGCACTCAAATCTTTTGCTGTATTTAGTTTATTTTGGCATCCGGATGATGATTCTAGCACTTAATTGCTTGGGCACCTGTTAATTTTTAAGATTTTGACACATTCAGCTCAAATGTACAATCATGCGCTAAAAACGCATTTAAAGCAATTAAAAGGTGATTATGGCTGTCAAACCTAAACCAAACGTTGTGCACTCAAATCTTTTGCTGTATTTAGTTTATTTTGGCATCCGGATGATGATTCTAGCATGAAATTGCTTGGGCACCTGTTAATTTTTAAGATTTTGACACATTCAGCTCAAATGTACACAATTGCTGATTATGGCTGTCAAATCTAAACCAAACGTTGTGCACTCAAATCTTTTGCTGTATTTAGTTTATTTTGGCATCCGGATGATGATTCTAGCACTTAATTGCTTGGGCACCTGTTAATTTTTAAGATTTTGACACATTCAGCTCAAATGTACAATCATGCGCTAAAAACGCATTTAAAGCAATAAAAAGGTGATTATGGCTGTCAAACCTAAACCAAACGTTGTGCACTCAAATCTTTTGCTGTATTTAGTTTATTTTGGCATCCGGATGATGATTCTAGCATGAAATTGCTTCGGCACCTGTTAATTTTTAAGATTTTGACACATTCAGCTCAAATGTACACAATTGCTGATTATGGCTGTCAAATCTAAACCAAACGTTGTGCACTCAAATCTTTTGCTGTATTTAGTTTATTTTGGCATCCGGATGATGATTCTAGCATGAAATTGCTTGGGCACCTGTTAATTTTTAAGATTTTGACACATTCAGCTCAAATGTACACAATTGCTGATTATGGCTGTCAAATCTAAACCAAACGTTGTGCACTCAAATCTTTTGCTGTATTTAGTTTATTTTGGCATCCGGATGATGATTCTAGCATGAAATTGCTTGGGCACCTGTTAATTTTTAAGATTTTGACACATTCAGCTCAAATGTACAATCATGCGCTAAAAACGCATTTAAAGCAATAAAAAGGTGATTATGGCTGTCAAACCTAAACCAAACGTTGTGCACTCAAATCTTTTGCTGTATTTAGTTTATTTTGGCATCCGGATGATGATTCTAGCATGAAATTGCTTGGGCACCTGTTAATTTTTAAGATTTTGACACATTCAGCTCAAATGTACACAATTGCTGATTATGGCTGTCAAATCTAAACCAAACGTTGTGCACTCAAATCTTTTGCTGTATTTAGTTTATTTTGGCATCCGGATGATGATTCTAGCATGAAATTGCTTGGGCACCTGTTAATTTTTAAGATTTTGACACATTCAGCTCAAATGTACACAATTGCTGATTATGGCTGTCAAATCTAAACCAAACGTTGTGCACTCAAATCTTTTGCTGTATTTAGTTTATTTTGGCATCCGGATGATGATTCTAGCATGAAATTGCTTGGGCACCTGTTAATTTTTAAGATTTTGACACATTCAGCTCAAATGTACAATCATGCGCTAAAAACGCATTTAAAGCAATAAAAAGGTGATTATGGCTGTCAAACCTAAACCAAACGTTGTGCACTCAAATCTTTTGCTGTATTTAGTTTATTTTGGCATCCGGATGATGATTCTAGCATGAAATTGCTTCGGCACCTGTTAATTTTTAAGATTTTGACACATTCAGCTCAAATGTACACAATTGCTGATTATGGCTGTCAAATCTAAACCAAACGTTGTGCACTCAAATCTTTTGCTGTATTTAGTTTATTTTGGCATCCGGATGATGATTCTAGCATGAAATTGCTTGGGCACCTGTTAATTTTTAAGATTTTGACACATTCAGCTCAAATGTACACAATTGCTGATTATGGCTGTCAAATCTAAACCAAACGTTGTGCACTCAAATCTTTTGCTGTATTTAGTTTATTTTGGCATCCGGATGATGATTCTAGCATGAAATTGCTTGGGCACCTGTTAATTTTTAAGATTTTGACACATTCAGCTCAAATGTACAATCATGCGCTAAAAACGCATTTAATGCAATAAAAAGGTGATTATGGCTGTCAAACCTAAACCAAACGTTGTGCACTCAAATCTTTTGCTGTATTTAGTTTATTTTGGCATCCGGATGATGATTCTAGCATGAAATTGCTTGGGCACCTGTTAATTTTTAAGATTTTGACACATTCAGCTCAAATGTACACAATTGCTGATTATGGCTGTCAAATCTAAACCAAACGTTGTGCACTCAAATCTTTTGCTGTATTTAGTTTATTTTGGCATCCGGATGATGATTCTAGCATGAAATTGCTTGGGCACCTGTTAATTTTTAAGATTTTGACACATTCAGCTCAAATGTACACAATTGCTGATTATGGCTGTCAAATCTAAACCAAACGTTGTGCACTCAAATCTTTTGCTGTATTTAGTTTATTTTGGCATCCGGATGATGATTCTAGCACTTAATTGCTTGGGCACCTGTTAATTTTTAAGATTTTGACACATTCAGCTCAAATGTACAATCATGCGCTAAAAACGCATTTAAAGCAATAAAAAGGTGATTATGGCTGTCAAACCTAAACCAAACGTTGTGCACTCAAATCTTTTGCTGTATTTAGTTTATTTTGGCATCCGGATGATGATTCTAGCATGAAATTGCTTGGGCACCTGTTAATTTTTAAGATTTTGACACATTCAGCTCAAATGTACACAATTGCTGATTATGGCTGTCAAATCTAAACCAAACGTTGTGCACTCAAATCTTTTGCTGTATTTAGTTTATTTTGGCATCCGGATGATGATTCTAGCATGAAATTGCTTGGGCACCTGTTAATTTTTAAGATTTTGACACATTGAGCTCAAATGTACAATCATGCGCTAAAAACGCATTTAAAGCAATAAAAAGGTGATTATGGCTGTCAAACCTAAACCAAACGTTGTGCACTCAAATCTTTTGCTGTATTTAGTTTATTTTGGCATCCGGATGATGATTCTAGCATGAAATTGCTTGGGCACCTGTTAATTTTTAAGATTTTGACACATTCAGCTCAAATGTACACAATTGCTGATTATGGCTGTCAAATCTAAACCAAACGTTGTGCACTCAAATCTTTTGCTGTATTTAGTTTATTTTGGCATCCGGATGATGATTCTAGCACTTAATTGCTTGGGCACCTGTTAATTTTTAAGATTTTGACACATTCAGCTCAAATGTACAATCATGCGCTAAAAACGCATTTAAAGCAATAAAAAGGTGATTATGGCTGTCAAACCTAAACCAAACGTTGTGCACTCAAATCTTTTGCTGTATTTAGTTTATTTTGGCATCCGGATGATGATTCTAGCATGAAATTGCTTCGGCACCTGTTAATTTTTAAGATTTTGACACATTCAGCTCAAATGTACACAATTGCTGATTATGGCTGTCAAACCTAAACCAAACGTTGTGCACTCAAATCTTTTGCTATATTTAGTTTATTTTGGCATCCGGATGATGATTCTAGCATGAAATTGCTTGGGCACCTGTTAATTTTTAAGATTTTGACACATTCAGCTCAAATGCACAATCATGCGATAAAAACGCATTTAAAGCAATAAAAAGGTGATTATGGCTGTCAAACCTAAACCAAACGTTGTGCACTCAAATCTTTTGCTGTATTTAGTTTATTTTGGCATCCGGATGATGATTCTAGCATGAAATTGCTTGGGCACCTGTTAATTTTTAAGATTTTGACACATTCAGCTCAAATGTACACAATTGCTGATTATGGCTGTCAAATCTAAACCAAACGTTGTGCACTCAAATCTTTTGCTGTATTTAGTTTATTTTGGCATCCGGATGATGATTCTAGCACTTAATTGCTTGGGCACCTGTTAATTTTTAAGATTTTGACACATTCAGCTCAAATGTACAATCATGCGCTAAAAACGCATTTAAAGCAATTAAAAGGTGATTATGGCTGTCAAACCTAAACCAAACGTTGTGCACTCAAATCTTTTGCTGTATTTAGTTTATTTTGGCATCCGGATGATGATTCTAGCATGAAATTGCTTGGGCACCTGTTAATTTTTAAGATTTTGACACATTCAGCTCAAATGTACACAATTGCTGATTATGGCTGTCAAATCTAA
The DNA here is from genome assembly GCF_051991245.1 of Festucalex cinctus. NCBI lineage: Eukaryota > Metazoa > Chordata > Actinopteri > Syngnathiformes > Syngnathidae > Festucalex > Festucalex cinctus. The sequence continues at coordinate 371,394 of NW_027520277.1, forward strand.
ACCAAACGTTGTGCACTCAAATCTTTTGCTGTATTTAGTTTATTTTGGCATCCGGATGATGATTCTAGCACTTAATTGCTTGGGCACCTGTTAATTTTTAAGATTTTGACACATTCAGCTCAAATGTACAATCATGCGCTAAAAACGCATTTAAAGCAATAAAAAGGTGATTATGGCTGTCAAACCTAAACCAAACGTTGTGCACTCAAATCTTTTGCTGTATTTAGTTTATTTTGGCATCCGGATGATGATTCTAGCATGAAATTGCTTGGGCACCTGTTAATTTTTAAGATTTTGACACATTCAGCTCAAATGTACACAATTGCTGATTATGGCTGTCAAATCTAAACCAAACGTTGTGCACTCAAATCTTTTGCTGTATTTAGTTTATTTTGGCATCCGGATGATGATTCTAGCATGAAATTGCTTGGGCACCTGTTAATTTTTAAGATTTTGACACATTCAGCTCAAATGTACAATCATGCGCTAAAAACGCATTTAAAGCAATAAAAAGGTGATTATGGCTGTCAAACCTAAACCAAACGTTGTGCACTCAAATCTTTTGCTGTATTTAGTTTATTTTGGCATCCGGATGATGATTCTAGCATGAAATTGCTTGGGCACCTGTTAATTTTTAAGATTTTGACACATTCAGCTCAAATGTACACAATTGCTGATTATGGCTGTCAAATCTAAACCAAACGTTGTGCACTCAAATCTTTTGCTGTATTTAGTTTATTTTGGCATCCGGATGATGATTCTAGCATGAAATTGCTTGGGCACCTGTTAATTTTTAAGATTTTGACACATTCAGCTCAAATGTACACAATTGCTGATTATGGCTGTCAAATCTAAACCAAACGTTGTGCACTCAAATCTTTTGCTGTATTTAGTTTATTTTGGCATCCGGATGATGATTCTAGCACTTAATTGCTTGGGCACCTGTTAATTTTTAAGATTTTGACACATTCAGCTCAAATGTACAATCATGCGCTAAAAACGCATTTAAAGCAATAAAAAGGTGATTATGGCTGTCAAACCTAAACCAAACGTTGTGCACTCAAATCTTTTGCTGTATTTAGTTTATTTTGGCATCCGGATGATGATTCTAGCATGAAATTGCTTGGGCACCTGTTAATTTTTAAGATTTTGACACATTCAGCTCAAATGTACACAATTGCTGATTATGGCTGTCAAATCTAAACCAAACGTTGTGCACTCAAATCTTTTGCTGTATTTAGTTTATTTTGGCATCCGGATGATGATTCTAGCATGAAATTGCTTGGGCACCTGTTAATTTTTAAGATTTTGACACATTGAGCTCAAATGTACAATCATGCGCTAAAAACGCATTTAAAGCAATAAAAAGGTGATTATGGCTGTCAAACCTAAACCAAACGTTGTGCACTCAAATCTTTTGCTGTATTTAGTTTATTTTGGCATCCGGATGATGATTCTAGCATGAAATTGCTTGGGCACCTGTTAATTTTTAAGATTTTGACACATTCAGCTCAAATGTACACAATTGCTGATTATGGCTGTCAAATCTAAACCAAACGTTGTGCACTCAAATCTTTTGCTGTATTTAGTTTATTTTGGCATCCGGATGATGATTCTAGCACTTAATTGCTTGGGCACCTGTTAATTTTTAAGATTTTGACACATTCAGCTCAAATGTACAATCATGCGCTAAAAACGCATTTAAAGCAATAAAAAGGTGATTATGGCTGTCAAACCTAAACCAAACGTTGTGCACTCAAATCTTTTGCTGTATTTAGTTTATTTTGGCATCCGGATGATGATTCTAGCATGAAATTGCTTGGGCACCTGTTAATTTTTAAGATTTTGACACATTCAGCTCAAATGTACACAATTGCTGATTATGGCTGTCAAATCTAAACCAAACGTTGTGCACTCAAATCTTTTGCTGTATTTAGTTTATTTTGGCATCCGGATGATGATTCTAGCACTTAATTGCTTGGGCACCTGTTAATTTTTAAGATTTTGACACATTCAGCTCAAATGTACAATCATGCGCTAAAAACGCATTTAAAGCAATTAAAAGGTGATTATGGCTGTCAAACCTAAACCAAACGTTGTGCACTCAAATCTTTTGCTGTATTTAGTTTATTTTGGCATCCGGATGATGATTCTAGCATGAAATTGCTTGGGCACCTGTTAATTTTTAAGATTTTGACACATTCAGCTCAAATGTACACAATTGCTGATTATGGCTGTCAAATCTAAACCAAACGTTGTGCACTCAAATCTTTTGCTGTATTTAGTTTATTTTGGCATCCGGATGATGATTCTAGCACTTAATTGCTTGGGCACCTGTTAATTTTTAAGATTTTGACACATTCAGCTCAAATGTACAATCATGCGCTAAAAACGCATTTAAAGCAATAAAAAGGTGATTATGGCTGTCAAACCTAAACCAAACGTTGTGCACTCAAATCTTTTGCTGTATTTAGTTTATTTTGGCATCCGGATGATGATTCTAGCATGAAATTGCTTCGGCACCTGTTAATTTTTAAGATTTTGACACATTCAGCTCAAATGTACACAATTGCTGATTATGGCTGTCAAATCTAAACCAAACGTTGTGCACTCAAATCTTTTGCTGTATTTAGTTTATTTTGGCATCCGGATGATGATTCTAGCATGAAATTGCTTGGGCACCTGTTAATTTTTAAGATTTTGACACATTCAGCTCAAATGTACACAATTGCTGATTATGGCTGTCAAATCTAAACCAAACGTTGTGCACTCAAATCTTTTGCTGTATTTAGTTTATTTTGGCATCCGGATGATGATTCTAGCATGAAATTGCTTGGGCACCTGTTAATTTTTAAGATTTTGACACATTCAGCTCAAATGTACAATCATGCGCTAAAAACGCATTTAAAGCAATAAAAAGGTGATTATGGCTGTCAAACCTAAACCAAACGTTGTGCACTCAAATCTTTTGCTGTATTTAGTTTATTTTGGCATCCGGATGATGATTCTAGCATGAAATTGCTTGGGCACCTGTTAATTTTTAAGATTTTGACACATTCAGCTCAAATGTACACAATTGCTGATTATGGCTGTCAAATCTAAACCAAACGTTGTGCACTCAAATCTTTTGCTGTATTTAGTTTATTTTGGCATCCGGATGATGATTCTAGCATGAAATTGCTTGGGCACCTGTTAATTTTTAAGATTTTGACACATTCAGCTCAAATGTACACAATTGCTGATTATGGCTGTCAAATCTAAACCAAACGTTGTGCACTCAAATCTTTTGCTGTATTTAGTTTATTTTGGCATCCGGATGATGATTCTAGCACTTAATTGCTTGGGCACCTGTTAATTTTTAAGATTTTGACACATTCAGCTCAAATGTACAATCATGCGCTAAAAACGCATTTAAAGCAATAAAAAGGTGATTATGGCTGTCAAACCTAAACCAAACGTTGTGCACTCAAATCTTTTGCTGTATTTAGTTTATTTTGGCATCCGGATGATGATTCTAGCATGAAATTGCTTGGGCACCTGTTAATTTTTAAGATTTTGACACATTCAGCTCAAATGTACACAATTGCTGATTATGGCTGTCAAATCTAAACCAAACGTTGTGCACTCAAATCTTTTGCTGTATTTAGTTTATTTTGGCATCCGGATGATGATTCTAGCATGAAATTGCTTGGGCACCTGTTAATTTTTAAGATTTTGACACATTGAGCTCAAATGTACAATCATGCGCTAAAAACGCATTTAAAGCAATAAAAAGGTGATTATGGCTGTCAAACCTAAACCAAACGTTGTGCACTCAAATCTTTTGCTGTATTTAGTTTATTTTGGCATCCGGATGATGATTCTAGCATGAAATTGCTTGGGCACCTGTTAATTTTTAAGATTTTGACACATTCAGCTCAAATGTACACAATTGCTGATTATGGCTGTCAAATCTAAACCAAACGTTGTGCACTCAAATCTTTTGCTGTATTTAGTTTATTTTGGCATCCGGATGATGATTCTAGCATGAAATTGCTTGGGCACCTGTTAATTTTTAAGATTTTGACACATTCAGCTCAAATGTACAATCATGCGCTAAAAACGCATTTAAAGCAATAAAAAGGTGATTATGGCTGTCAAACCTAAACCAAACGTTGTGCACTCAAATCTTTTGCTGTATTTAGTTTATTTTGGCATCCGGATGATGATTCTAGCATGAAATTGCTTCGGCACCTGTTAATTTTTAAGATTTTGACACATTCAGCTCAAATGTACACAATTGCTGATTATGGCTGTCAAATCTAAACCAAACGTTGTGCACTCAAATCTTTTGCTGTATTTAGTTTATTTTGGCATCCGGATGATGATTCTAGCATGAAATTGCTTGGGCACCTGTTAATTTTTAAGATTTTGACACATTCAGCTCAAATGTACACAATTGCTGATTATGGCTGTCAAATCTAAACCAAACGTTGTGCACTCAAATCTTTTGCTGTATTTAGTTTATTTTGGCATCCGGATGATGATTCTAGCATGAAATTGCTTGGGCACCTGTTAATTTTTAAGATTTTGACACATTCAGCTCAAATGTACAATCATGCGCTAAAAACGCATTTAAAGCAATAAAAAGGTGATTATGGCTGTCAAACCTAAACCAAACGTTGTGCACTCAAATCTTTTGCTGTATTTAGTTTATTTTGGCATCCGGATGATGATTCTAGCATGAAATTGCTTCGGCACCTGTTAATTTTTAAGATTTTGACACATTCAGCTCAAATGTACACAATTGCTGATTATGGCTGTCAAATCTAAACCAAACGTTGTGCACTCAAATCTTTTGCTGTATTTAGTTTATTTTGGCATCCGGATGATGATTCTAGCATGAAATTGCTTGGGCACCTGTTAATTTTTAAGATTTTGACACATTCAGCTCAAATGTACACAATTGCTGATTATGGCTGTCAAATCTAAACCAAACGTTGTGCACTCAAATCTTTTGCTGTATTTAGTTTATTTTGGCATCCGGATGATGATTCTAGCATGAAATTGCTTGGGCACCTGTTAATTTTTAAGATTTTGACACATTCAGCTCAAATGTACAATCATGCGCTAAAAACGCATTTAATGCAATAAAAAGGTGATTATGGCTGTCAAACCTAAACCAAACGTTGTGCACTCAAATCTTTTGCTGTATTTAGTTTATTTTGGCATCCGGATGATGATTCTAGCATGAAATTGCTTGGGCACCTGTTAATTTTTAAGATTTTGACACATTCAGCTCAAATGTACACAATTGCTGATTATGGCTGTCAAATCTAAACCAAACGTTGTGCACTCAAATCTTTTGCTGTATTTAGTTTATTTTGGCATCCGGATGATGATTCTAGCATGAAATTGCTTGGGCACCTGTTAATTTTTAAGATTTTGACACATTCAGCTCAAATGTACACAATTGCTGATTATGGCTGTCAAATCTAAACCAAACGTTGTGCACTCAAATCTTTTGCTGTATTTAGTTTATTTTGGCATCCGGATGATGATTCTAGCACTTAATTGCTTGGGCACCTGTTAATTTTTAAGATTTTGACACATTCAGCTCAAATGTACAATCATGCGCTAAAAACGCATTTAAAGCAATAAAAAGGTGATTATGGCTGTCAAACCTAAACCAAACGTTGTGCACTCAAATCTTTTGCTGTATTTAGTTTATTTTGGCATCCGGATGATGATTCTAGCATGAAATTGCTTGGGCACCTGTTAATTTTTAAGATTTTGACACATTCAGCTCAAATGTACACAATTGCTGATTATGGCTGTCAAATCTAAACCAAACGTTGTGCACTCAAATCTTTTGCTGTATTTAGTTTATTTTGGCATCCGGATGATGATTCTAGCATGAAATTGCTTGGGCACCTGTTAATTTTTAAGATTTTGACACATTGAGCTCAAATGTACAATCATGCGCTAAAAACGCATTTAAAGCAATAAAAAGGTGATTATGGCTGTCAAACCTAAACCAAACGTTGTGCACTCAAATCTTTTGCTGTATTTAGTTTATTTTGGCATCCGGATGATGATTCTAGCATGAAATTGCTTGGGCACCTGTTAATTTTTAAGATTTTGACACATTCAGCTCAAATGTACACAATTGCTGATTATGGCTGTCAAATCTAAACCAAACGTTGTGCACTCAAATCTTTTGCTGTATTTAGTTTATTTTGGCATCCGGATGATGATTCTAGCACTTAATTGCTTGGGCACCTGTTAATTTTTAAGATTTTGACACATTCAGCTCAAATGTACAATCATGCGCTAAAAACGCATTTAAAGCAATAAAAAGGTGATTATGGCTGTCAAACCTAAACCAAACGTTGTGCACTCAAATCTTTTGCTGTATTTAGTTTATTTTGGCATCCGGATGATGATTCTAGCATGAAATTGCTTGGGCACCAGTTAATTTTTAAGATTTTGACACATTCAGCTCAAATGTACACAATTGCTGATTATGGCTGTCAAACCTAAACCAAACGTTGTGCACTCAAATCTTTTGCTATATTTAGTTTATTTTGGCATCCGGATGATGATTCTAGCATGAAATTGCTTGGGCACCTGTTAATTTTTAAGATTTTGACACATTCAGCTCAAATGCACAATCATGCGATAAAAACGCATTTAAAGCAATAAAAAGGTGATTATGGCTGTCAAACCTAAACCAAACGTTGTGCACTCAAATCTTTTGCTGTATTTAGTTTATTTTGGCATCCGGATGATGATTCTAGCATGAAATTGCTTGGGCACCTGTTAATTTTTAAGATTTTGACACATTCAGCTCAAATGTACACAATTGCTGATTATGGCTGTCAAATCTAAACCAAACGTTGTGCACTCAAATCTTTTGCTGTATTTAGTTTATTTTGGCATCCGGATGATGATTCTAGCACTTAATTGCTTGGGCACCTGTTAATTTTTAAGATTTTGACACATTCAGCTCAAATGTACAATCATGCGCTAAAAACGCATTTAAAGCAATTAAAAGGTGATTATGGCTGTCAAACCTAAACCAAACGTTGTGCACTCAAATCTTTTGCTGTATTTAGTTTATTTTGGCATCCGGATGATGATTCTAGCATGAAATTGCTTGGGCACCTGTTAATTTTTAAGATTTTGACACATTCAGCTCAAATGTACACAATTGCTGATTATGGCTGTCAAATCTAAACCAAACGTTGTGCACTCAAATCTTTTGCTGTATTTAGTTTATTTTGGCATCCGGATGATGATTCTAGCACTTAATTGCTTGGGCACCTGTTAATTTTTAAGATTTTGACACATTCAGCTCAAATGTACAATCATGCGCTAAAAACGCATTTAAAGCAATAAAAAGGTGATTATGGCTGTCAAACCTAAACCAAACGTTGTGCACTCAAATCTTTTGCTGTATTTAGTTTATTTTGGCATCCGGATGATGATTCTAGCATGAAATTGCTTCGGCACCTGTTAATTTTTAAGATTTTGACACATTCAGCTCAAATGTACACAATTGCTGATTATGGCTGTCAAATCTAAACCAAACGTTGTGCACTCAAATCTTTTGCTGTATTTAGTTTATTTTGGCATCCGGATGATGATTCTAGCATGAAATTGCTTGGGCACCTGTTAATTTTTAAGATTTTGACACATTCAGCTCAAATGTACACAATTGCTGATTATGGCTGTCAAATCTAAACCAAACGTTGTGCACTCAAATCTTTTGCTGTATTTAGTTTATTTTGGCATCCGGATGATGATTCTAGCACTTAATTGCTTGGGCACCTGTTAATTTTTAAGATTTTGACACATTCAGCTCAAATGTACAATCATGCGCTAAAAACGCATTTAAAGCAATAAAAAGGTGATTATGGCTGTCAAACCTAAACCAAACGTTGTGCACTCAAATCTTTTGCTGTATTTAGTTTATTTTGGCATCCGGATGATGATTCTAGCATGAAATTGCTTGGGCACCTGTTAATTTTTAAGATTTTGACACATTCAGCTCAAATGTACACAATTGCTGATTATGGCTGTCAAACCTAAACCAAACGTTGTGCACTCAAATCTTTTGCTATATTTAGTTTATTTTGGCATCCGGATGATGATTCTAGCATGAAATTGCTTGGGCACCTGTTAATTTTTAAGATTTTGACACATTCAGCTCAAATGTACAATCATGCGCTAAAAACGCATTTAAAGCAATAAAAAGGTGATTATGGCTGTCAAACCTAAACCAAACGTTGTGCACTCAAATCTTTTGTTGTATTTAGTTTATTTTGGCATCCGGATGATGATTCTAGCATGAAATTGCTTGGGCACCTGTTAATTTTTAAGATTTTGACACATTCAGCTCAAATGTACACAATTGCTGATTATGGCTGTCAAATCTAAACCAAACGTTGTGCACTCAAATCTTTTGCTGTATTTAGTTTATTTTGGCATCCGGATGATGATTCTAGCACTTAATTGCTTGGGCACCTGTTAATTTTTAAGATTTTGACACATTGAGCTCAAATGTACAATCATGCGCTAAAAACGCATTTAAAGCAATAAAAAGGTGATTATGGCTGTCAAACCTAAACCAAACGTTGTGCACTCAAATCTTTTGCTGTATTTAGTTTATTTTGGCATCCGGATGATGATTCTAGCATGAAATTGCTTGGGCACCTGTTAATTTTTAAGATTTTGACACATTCAGCTCAAATGTACACAATTGCTGATTATGGCTGTCAAATCTAAACCAAACGTTGTGCACTCAAATCTTTTGCTGTATTTAGTTTATTTTGGCATCCGGATGATGATTCTAGCACTTAATTGCTTGGGCACCTGTTAATTTTTAAGATTTTGACACATTCAGCTCAAATGTACAATCATGCGCTAAAAACGCATTTAAAGCAATAAAAAGGTGATTATGGCTGTCAAACCTAAACCAAACGTTGTGCACTCAAATCTTTTGCTGTATTTAGTTTATTTTGGCATCCGGATGATGATTCTAGCATGAAATTGCTTGGGCACCAGTTAATTTTTAAGATTTTGACACATTCAGCTCAAATGTACACAATTGCTGATTATGGCTGTCAAACCTAAACCAAACGTTGTGCACTCAAATCTTTTGCTATATTTAGTTTATTTTGGCATCCGGATGATGATTCTAGCATGAAATTGCTTGGGCACCTGTTAATTTTTAAGATTTTGACACATTCAGCTCAAATGCACAATCATGCGATAAAAACGCATTTAAAGCAATAAAAAGGTGATTATGGCTGTCAAACCTAAACCAAACGTTGTGCACTCAAATCTTTTGCTGTATTTAGTTTATTTTGGCATCCGGATGATGATTCTAGCATGAAATTGCTTGGGCACCTGTTAATTTTTAAGATTTTGACACATTCAGCTCAAATGTACACAATTGCTGATTATGGCTGTCAAATCTAAACCAAACGTTGTGCACTCAAATCTTTTGCTGTATTTAGTTTATTTTGGCATCCGGATGATGATTCTAGCACTTAATTGCTTGGGCACCTGTTAATTTTTAAGATTTTGACACATTCAGCTCAAATGTACAATCATGCGCTAAAAACGCATTTAAAGCAATTAAAAGGTGATTATGGCTGTCAAACCTAAACCAAACGTTGTGCACTCAAATCTTTTGCTGTATTTAGTTTATTTTGGCATCCGGATGATGATTCTAGCATGAAATTGCTTGGGCACCTGTTAATTTTTAAGATTTTGACACATTCAGCTCAAATGTACACAATTGCTGATTATGGCTGTCAAATCTAAACTGACACGAAGCGAGGAGGTAGGACTCAGACGCAGAGTGACAGTTGGCCAACAAGGCTGCAGCTTTAATCAATTCGAACCAAAAACACCTCTCAAGGAGGGAAAAAAGGCAGAACAAAAAGAGCTCCAAACTGGAGAATAAACAAGGGCACTCAAAAACAGGGACAACTAAAGGCGCTCCGCTAGGGAGGAAAACAAGGGGCAAACTAAGGGCGCAAGACAAGGCAAGGCAAGACATCGAACAAGGACTGTGAAACAAGGACTGTGAGGACGCTTCCATGCACTGAGATGTGACACTTCGGCAACGGAGGGGAGAATGCAGGTGGCTTTTATGTCCGGGTTGATTGGGAACAGGTGGTGGTGATCATGGGCGTGGACCGGTAATCAGTGAGCTGCAGGAAGGGTAAGTGACCTGGGATGAGATGAGAGTTAGTAATTTCAAAATAAAACAGGAACCTGACTGTGACAAATAAAAGCTTGACCCGCCACTCTGGTGGCGGCGTGACAGTACCCCCCCCTCAACGGCCGGCTCTCGACGGCCCAGGAATCTCGGGGTGTTCATCATAGAATTCATCGATGAGGGAGGGGTCCACGATGAACCGGGCGGGCACCCACTGCCTCTCTTCTGGCCCGTAACCCTCCCAATCCACCAGGTATTGGTGTCCCCGGCCCCGCTTTCTGACGTCCAACAACTTTCTCACTTTATACACCGGGCCCCCCTCCACCATCTCCGGAGGGGGCGGCGCAGGCTCGGGCGGGACCAGGGAACTGTCCTGGACTGGCTTGACCTGACTCACGTGGAAGGTGGGGTGGGCGCGGAGGGATCGAGGCAGGCGAAGGCGCACGGCGGCAGGACCTATGGTCTTGGCAATCGGGAAAGGCCCCACGAATCTAGGGGCCAACTTTGGACATGGTACCTTGAGGTGTAGGTTCTTTGTGGACAGCCAGACTCTTTGTCCTGGCTGGTACTGTGGCGCAGGCCTCCTCTTCCGGTCAGCAGCTCTTTTCATTCTGTCCCCTTGACGCTGTAGTGCCAGTCGAGCTGCTGACCAGATTCGGCGACACCTGCGGACCATTGCGTGGACCGAGGGCACTGAAGCTTCCTCTTCCAGGTCCGCGAAGTAGGGAGGATCGTAGCCGTGAACACACTTGAAGGGCGTGATACCTGTAGCAGATGTGGGGAGAGAATTGTGCGCGAGTTCGACCCATACCAGATTTTCGCTCCATGATGATGGGTTTTGGGAAACCAGGCACCGGAGTCCTGTCTCTAGCTGCTGGTTGAGGCGTTCCGCTTGTCCGTTGGCCTCCGGGTGGTACCCGGAGGTCAGGTTTGCCTTGGCCCCTAGAGCTTTGCAAAACTCTCTCCAGAATCTTGACACGAATTGAGGTCCGCGGTCTGACACAATGTGTCGAGGGAATCCATGGACCCGGAACACCTGGTCAATCATGACTTCTGCAGTACGTTTGGCTGAGGGTAGCTTGGAGAGTGGGATGAAACGGACCATTTTTGAAAAGCGGTCGACAACAGTGAGAATGGTGGTTTTACCGTGTGAAACGGGAAGTCCAGTGACAAAGTCTAATGATATTTCGGCCCAGGGTCTTGAAGGTACAGTGAGCGGTTGAAGAAGGCCCATCCGTGGTTGTGTCGATGTTTTGTTTCTGGCACATACTGGGCAGGCCTTGACGTACTCCTGCACCGAGGCCTCCATGGAAGGCCACCAGAACCTCCGGGCGACGGCAAACAGAGTCCTGCGGGTTCCTGGGTGGCAAGACAAACGAGCGGTGTGTGCCCAATGGATCACCTGAGCTCGCAGGGTTTCTGGTACATAGAGCCGTCGTGGTGGACACTCCTTGGGAGGGCTCGTGTCTTTGAGGGCCTCCTTGACCTCCTCCTCGATTTGCCAGGACATCGTGCCTATTACGCAGTCTTTGGGAAGGATGGGTTCAGGTTCGGTCACAGTGGTATCAGGATCATGAATTCGTGATAGTGCGTCGGCTTTGATATTCTTGCTTCCGGGTCTGTAGGTCAGAGAAAAAGAAAATCTGTTAAAAAACAAGGACCACCTGGCCTGTCGGGGGTTTAGTCTTTTTGCTTGGCGCAGGTACTCCAGGTTGCGGTGATCTGTCCATATAATGAAAGGGTGTTCCGCGCCCTCCAGCCAGTGCCTCCACTCTTCTAGGGCGACCTTTACAGCCAGCAATTCTCGGTCTCCAACGCTGTAGTTGCGCTCGGCCTTTGAGAGTTTCCGAGACAAGAAGGCGCAGGGGTGCACTTTTCCATCCTCCTGGTTCCTTTGGGATAGGACGGCTCCGACGCCCAGATTTGAGGCATCTACCTCGACAATGAACTGGCGGGTAGGATCGGGCACTCTGAGTATTGGAGTCTCTGTGAAACGTTTCTTGAGTTGGTTGAATGCGGTATTGGCTTCCGGGGTCCAGGCAAAGCGTTGCTGTGGAGAGGTCAAGGCATGGAGTGGAGCTGCGATGGAGCTGAAGTTGCGGATAAAGCGTCTGTAAAAGTTGGCGAATCCCAGGAATTGTTGCACCTTCTTCCTGGATTCAGGTGTGGGCCAGTCCCTGACAGCGCTGACCTTCTCCGACTCCATCTCGACCTTGCCCGGGGATACCACGAATCCCAGAAATGAGATGGTGTCGGTGTGAAAAAGGCTCTTCTCAGCCTTTACATAGAGTTGATGGTCAAGCAGGCGTTTCAGGACTTGGGTAACGTGGTGCTGGTGGGTCTTCAAGTCCGGTGAGTAGATCAAAATGTCGTCCAAATAAACATATACGAACTGGTCGATGAAGTCCTTGAGCACGTCATTAATCATGGCCTGGAAAACTGCTGGCGCATTCGTGAGTCCAAAGGGCATGACTAAGTATTCATAGTGGCCTCTGGGAGTATTAAAGCCGGTCTTCCATTCATCCCCTGCACGAATACGGACGAGATGATAGGCGTTTCGAAGATCTAATTTGGTGAACACCTTGGCTTGCTGGAGCTGGTCAAATACTGAGGACATCAGAGGCAGAGGATAACGGTTCTTGACTGTGATTTCATTCAAAGGGCTGTAGTCAATACAAGGACGTAACGAACCATCCTTCTTGCCCACGAAGAAAAAACCAGCTCCAGCTGGCGATGACGATGGCCGTATAAGTCCTGCTTTCAAAGACGTGTCGATGTACTCATTCAAGGCTTTGCGTTCGGGGCCCGAAACCGAGTACAATCTCCCCTTCGGAATGGAAGACCCAGGAATCAGCTCAATTGCACAGTCATAGGATCGATGTGGGGGAAGTGACATGGCCTTGGTTTTGCTGAACACCTCCCTGAGAGGATGATAGCAGGTGGGAACGGTGTTCAGGTCCGGGTATTCCTGGTCATTCACAAGAGTCACCTGTCGGACGGCAGCGGGAGGTGCCTCTGCCGCTGGCCGCTCCAACCCATGGTGTTCACAGTCCTTTCCCCAGTCCAGGACTTGCCCCGATCGCCAGTCGATGCGGGGGTTGTGCAACTGCAACCAGGGGTGTCCCAGGACCAGTGTGTGTGATGGGGAGCGGAAGACATGAAAACGAAGGAGTTCTCTGTGCTGCCCAATGTGAATCTCGAGTGGCTCTGTGACATGCGTGATGAGAAATAAGTCTTTCCCATTGAGCGCCCTGGCCCTCATATGGGTGGAAAGTGGCTCCGTGCCTGCCTGCAATCTTTCCACCAGACCCCAATCCATGAGGCTCTCGTCCGCTCCAGAGTCGATGAGAGCTAGTAGGTCTGTGGAAATGGCATTGCCGGAAATCGTGACTTGCGTGAGTTTTCGGTTCTTGACCTGTTTGGGAGTCTCGGAAGTCACCGGAGGGCCTCGCTTGGTAGGACAAGCTACCACCAAATGTCCTCTTTCTCCACAATAGTAGCACCGCCCCTCTTGACGACGTCGCTGGCGTTCATGGTGAGTCAGTCGGGCGCGGTCCAGCTGCATCGGCTCCTCGCCAATCTCGCTGGACCTCCCCATGGTGGACGACTGGAGAGGCGCCCCTTGTGGTGACTCCATTGCTGCGGGGTGCCGAAAGAATTCGGAGCCGGTCCTTCGATGGTGACCGCTGGTGTGCATGAGATCTCGCCGTCGGTGATCGATGCGGATGGCCAGCGAGATCAACGAGTCGAAGTCGCTAGGTAAGTCCACGGGTAGTAGGAGTTCTTGCATAGCGGCGGAGAGCCCCTTCAAAAAATGATCAAAGAGGGCTGTCTCATTCCAGCCACTCTTGGCCGCTAGAGTTCGGAATCGGATCGCATAGTCATTAACCGATTCTCGGCCTTGTCTGAGATTACTTAGCTCTCGAGTCTTTTCCCGATCCATGTTGGTGGAATCGAAAACAAGACGAAGTGCCCTGCTAAACCCGGCTGCAGTTGAGCAAGTCGGGGAGTGCCGTGCCCATTCCGTGGTGGCCCAGTCTCTGGCTCGTCCAGTCAGATGTGAAATCATGAAGGCCACACGGGAACGGTCGGTGGGGAAAGCCTGTGGCGAAAGTTCAAAATGTAAGTCGCATTCGGTCAGGAATGCCTGACATTGTCCTTGGTCTCCCGAGTATCGCTCCGGGGAAGCCAGTCTCAACCCCGCCCCGGTCAAGGCTGGAGTTGGGTTCGGTGGTTCTGCGGTCTCTGGTTTCGTGATGGCCGGCGTGGAGTGTCGCAGGTGGCTCATTAGCTCCTGCACCTGTCCAGCGAGCTCTCCCATCCGGGTGACCATCGCCTGCTGGAGCTCCTCTGTCTGCGACAGGCGGGCGGCCTGTCGTCGAAGTGCAGCCTCCAACTTCTCCGCTGGGTCCATGCTGGCCGAAGTGTACTGACACGAAGCGAGGAGGTAGGACTCAGACGCAGAGTGACAGTTGGCCAACAAGGCTGCAGCTTTAATCAATTCGAACCAAAAACACCTCTCAAGGAGGGAAAAAAGGCAGAACAAAAAGAGCTCCAAACTGGAGAATAAACAAGGGCACTCAAAAACAGGGACAACTAAAGGCGCTCCGCTAGGGAGGAAAACAAGGGGCAAACTAAGGGCGCAAGACAAGGCAAGGCAAGGCAAGACATCGAACAAGGACTGTGAAACAAGGACTGTGAGGACGCTTCCATGCACTGAGATGTGACACTTCGGCAACGGAGGGGAGAATGCAGGTGGCTTTTATGTCCGGGTTGATTGGGAACAGGTGGTGGTGATCATGGGCGTGGACCGGTAATCAGTGAGCTGCAGGAAGGGTAAGTGACCTGGGATGAGATGAGAGTTAGTAATTTCAAAATAAAACAGGAACCTGACTGTGACAAATAAAAGCTTGACCCGCCACTCTGGTGGCGGCGTGACATAAACCAAACGTTGTGCACTCAAATCTTTTGCTGTATTTAGTTTATTTTGGCATCCGGATGATGATTCTAGCACTTAATTGCTTGGGCACCTGTTAATTTTTAAGATTTTGACACATTCAGCTCAAATGTACAATCATGCGCTAAAAACGCATTTAATGCAATAAAAAGGTGATTATGGCTGTCAAACCTAAACCAAACGTTGTGCACTCAAATCTTTTGCTGTATTTAGTTTATTTTGGCATCCGGATGATGATTCTAGCATGAAATTGCTTGGGCACCTGTTAATTTTTAAGATTTTGACACATTCAGCTCAAATGTACACAATTGCTGATTATGGCTGTCAAATCTAAACCAAACGTTGTGCACTCAAATCTTTTGCTGTATTTAGTTTATTTTGGCATCCGGATGATGATTCTAGCATGAAATTGCTTGGGCACCTGTTAATTTTTAAGATTTTGACACATTCAGCTCAAATGTACACAATTGCTGATTATGGCTGTCAAATCTAAACCAAACGTTGTGCACTCAAATCTTTTGCTGTATTTAGTTTATTTTGGCATCCGGATGATGATTCTAGCACTTAATTGCTTGGGCACCTGTTAATTTTTAAGATTTTGACACATTGAGCTCAAATGTACAATCATGCGCTAAAAACGCATTTAAAGCAATAAAAAGGTGATTATGGCTGTCAAACCTAAACCAAACGTTGTGCACTCAAATCTTTTGCTGTATTTAGTTTATTTTGGCATCCGGATGATGATTCTAGCATGAAATTGCTTGGGCACCTGTTAATTTTTAAGATTTTGACACATTCAGCTCAAATGTACACAATTGCTGATTATGGCTGTCAAATCTAAACCAAACGTTGTGCACTCAAATCTTTTGCTGTATTTAGTTTATTTTGGCATCCGGATGATGATTCTAGCATGAAATTGCTTGGGCACCTGTTAATTTTTAAGATTTTGACACATTGAGCTCAAATGTACAATCATGCGCTAAAAACGCATTTAAAGCAATAAAAAGGTGATTATGGCTGTCAAACCTAAACCAAACGTTGTGCACTCAAATCTTTTGCTGTATTTAGTTTATTTTGGCATCCGGATGATGATTCTAGCATGAAATTGCTTGGGCACCTGTTAATTTTTAAGATTTTGACACATTCAGCTCAAATGTACACAATTGCTGATTATGGCTGTCAAATCTAAACCAAACATTGTGCACTCAAATCTTTTGCTGTATTTAGTTTATTTTGGCATCCGGATGATGATTCTAGCACTTAATTGCTTGGGCACCTGTTAATTTTTAAGATTTTGACACATTCAGCTCAAATGTACAATCATGCGCTAAAAACGCATTTAATGCAATAAAAAGGTGATTATGGCTGTCAAACCTAAACCAAACGTTGTGCACTCAAATCTTTTGCTGTATTTAGTTTATTTTGGCATCCGGATGATGATTCTAGCATGAAATTGCTTGGGCACCTCTTAATTTTTAAGATTTTGACACATTCAGCTCAAATGTACACAATTGCTGATTATGGCTGTCAAATCTAAACCAAACGTTGTGCACTCAAATCTTTTGCTGTATTTAGTTTATTTTGGCATCCGGATGATGATTCTAGCATGAAATTGCTTGGGCACCTGTTAATTTTTAAGATTTTGACACATTCAGCTCAAATGTACACAATTGCTGATTATGGCTGTCAAATCTAAACCAAACGTTGTGCACTCAAATCTTTTGCTGTATTTAGTTTATTTTGGCATCCGGATGATGATTCTAGCACTTAATTGCTTGGGCACCTGTTAATTTTTAAGATTTTGACACATTGAGCTCAAATGTACAATCATGCGCTAAAAACGCATTTAAAGCAATAAAAAGGTGATTATGGCTGTCAAACCTAAACCAAACGTTGTGCACTCAAATCTTTTGCTGTATTTAGTTTATTTTGGCATCCGGATGATGATTCTAGCATGAAATTGCTTGGGCACCTGTTAATTTTTAAGATTTTGACACATTCAGCTCAAATGTACACAATTGCTGATTATGGCTGTCAAATCTAAACCAAACGTTGTGCACTCAAATCTTTTGCTGTATTTAGTTTATTTTGGCATCCGGATGATGATTCTAGCATGAAATTGCTTGGGCACCTGTTAATTTTTAAGATTTTGACACATTGAGCTCAAATGTACAATCATGCGCTAAAAACGCATTTAAAGCAATAAAAAGGTGATTATGGCTGTCAAACCTAAACCAAACGTTGTGCACTCAAATCTTTTGCTGTATTTAGTTTATTTTGGCATCCGGATGATGATTCTAGCATGAAATTGCTTGGGCACCTGTTAATTTTTAAGATTTTGACACATTCAGCTCAAATGTACACAATTGCTGATTATGGCTGTCAAATCTAAACCAAACGTTGTGCACTCAAATCTTTTGCTGTATTTAGTTTATTTTGGCATCCGGATGATGATTCTAGCATGAAATTGCTTGGGCACCTGTTAATTTTTAAGATTTTGACACATTCAGCTCAAATGTACAATCATGCGCTAAAAACGCATTTAAAGCAATAAAAAGGTGATTATGGCTGTCAAACCTAAACCAAACGTTGTGCACTCAAATCTTTTGCTGTATTTAGTTTATTTTGGCATCCGGATGATGATTCTAGCATGAAATTGCTTCGGCACCTGTTAATTTTTAAGATTTTGACACATTCAGCTCAAATGTACACAATTGCTGATTATGGCTGTCAAATCTAAACCAAACGTTGTGCACTCAAATCTTTTGCTGTATTTAGTTTATTTTGGCATCCGGATGATGATTCTAGCATGAAATTGCTTGGGCACCTGTTAATTTTTAAGATTTTGACACATTCAGCTCAAATGTACACAATTGCTGATTATGGCTGTCAAATCTAAACCAAACGTTGTGCACTCAAATCTTTTGCTGTATTTAGTTTATTTTGGCATCCGGATGATGATTCTAGCATGAAATTGCTTGGGCACCTGTTAATTTTTAAGATTTTGACACATTCAGCTCAAATGTACAATCATGCGCTAAAAACGCATTTAAAGCAATAAAAAGGTGATTATGGCTGTCAAACCTAAACCAAACGTTGTGCACTCAAATCTTTTGCTGTATTTAGTTTATTTTGGCATCCGGATGATGATTCTAGCATGAAATTGCTTGGGCACCTGTTAATTTTTAAGATTTTGACACATTCAGCTCAAATGTACACAATTGCTGATTATGGCTGTCAAATCTAAACCAAACGTTGTGCACTCAAATCTTTTGCTGTATTTAGTTTATTTTGGCATCCGGATGATGATTCTAGCATGAAATTGCTTGGGCACCTGTTAATTTTTAAGATTTTGACACATTCAGCTCAAATGTACACAATTGCTGATTATGGCTGTCAAATCTAAACCAAACGTTGTGCACTCAAATCTTTTGCTGTATTTAGTTTATTTTGGCATCCGGATGATGATTCTAGCACTTAATTGCTTGGGCACCTGTTAATTTTTAAGATTTTGACACATTCAGCTCAAATGTACAATCATGCGCTAAAAACGCATTTAAAGCAATAAAAAGGTGATTATGGCTGTCAAACCTAAACCAAACGTTGTGCACTCAAATCTTTTGCTGTATTTAGTTTATTTTGGCATCCGGATGATGATTCTAGCATGAAATTGCTTGGGCACCTGTTAATTTTTAAGATTTTGACACATTCAGCTCAAATGTACACAATTGCTGATTATGGCTGTCAAATCTAAACCAAACGTTGTGCACTCAAATCTTTTGCTGTATTTAGTTTATTTTGGCATCCGGATGATGATTCTAGCATGAAATTGCTTGGGCACCTGTTAATTTTTAAGATTTTGACACATTCAGCTCAAATGTACACAATTGCTGATTATGGCTGTCAAATCTAAACCAAACGT
Source organism: Festucalex cinctus (assembly GCF_051991245.1). NCBI lineage: Eukaryota > Metazoa > Chordata > Actinopteri > Syngnathiformes > Syngnathidae > Festucalex > Festucalex cinctus. The sequence goes on from NW_027520277.1 coordinate 390,486, forward strand.
TGTGCACTCAAATCTTTTGCTGTATTTAGTTTATTTTGGCATCCGGATGATGATTCTAGCACTTAATTGCTTGGGCACCTGTTAATTTTTAAGATTTTGACACATTGAGCTCAAATGTACAATCATGCGCTAAAAACGCATTTAAAGCAATAAAAAGGTGATTATGGCTGTCAAACCTAAACCAAACGTTGTGCACTCAAATCTTTTGCTGTATTTAGTTTATTTTGGCATCCGGATGATGATTCTAGCATGAAATTGCTTGGGCACCTGTTAATTTTTAAGATTTTGACACATTCAGCTCAAATGTACACAATTGCTGATTATGGCTGTCAAATCTAAACCAAACGTTGTGCACTCAAATCTTTTGCTGTATTTAGTTTATTTTGGCATCCGGATGATGATTCTAGCATGAAATTGCTTGGGCACCTGTTAATTTTTAAGATTTTGACACATTGAGCTCAAATGTACAATCATGCGCTAAAAACGCATTTAAAGCAATAAAAAGGTGATTATGGCTGTCAAACCTAAACCAAACGTTGTGCACTCAAATCTTTTGCTGTATTTAGTTTATTTTGGCATCCGGATGATGATTCTAGCATGAAATTGCTTGGGCACCTGTTAATTTTTAAGATTTTGACACATTCAGCTCAAATGTACACAATTGCTGATTATGGCTGTCAAATCTAAACCAAACGTTGTGCACTCAAATCTTTTGCTGTATTTAGTTTATTTTGGCATCCGGATGATGATTCTAGCATGAAATTGCTTGGGCACCTGTTAATTTTTAAGATTTTGACACATTCAGCTCAAATGTACAATCATGCGCTAAAAACGCATTTAAAGCAATAAAAAGGTGATTATGGCTGTCAAACCTAAACCAAACGTTGTGCACTCAAATCTTTTGCTGTATTTAGTTTATTTTGGCATCCGGATGATGATTCTAGCATGAAATTGCTTCGGCACCTGTTAATTTTTAAGATTTTGACACATTCAGCTCAAATGTACACAATTGCTGATTATGGCTGTCAAATCTAAACCAAACGTTGTGCACTCAAATCTTTTGCTGTATTTAGTTTATTTTGGCATCCGGATGATGATTCTAGCATGAAATTGCTTGGGCACCTGTTAATTTTTAAGATTTTGACACATTCAGCTCAAATGTACACAATTGCTGATTATGGCTGTCAAATCTAAACCAAACGTTGTGCACTCAAATCTTTTGCTGTATTTAGTTTATTTTGGCATCCGGATGATGATTCTAGCATGAAATTGCTTGGGCACCTGTTAATTTTTAAGATTTTGACACATTCAGCTCAAATGTACAATCATGCGCTAAAAACGCATTTAAAGCAATAAAAAGGTGATTATGGCTGTCAAACCTAAACCAAACGTTGTGCACTCAAATCTTTTGCTGTATTTAGTTTATTTTGGCATCCGGATGATGATTCTAGCATGAAATTGCTTGGGCACCTGTTAATTTTTAAGATTTTGACACATTCAGCTCAAATGTACACAATTGCTGATTATGGCTGTCAAATCTAAACCAAACGTTGTGCACTCAAATCTTTTGCTGTATTTAGTTTATTTTGGCATCCGGATGATGATTCTAGCATGAAATTGCTTGGGCACCTGTTAATTTTTAAGATTTTGACACATTCAGCTCAAATGTACACAATTGCTGATTATGGCTGTCAAATCTAAACCAAACGTTGTGCACTCAAATCTTTTGCTGTATTTAGTTTATTTTGGCATCCGGATGATGATTCTAGCACTTAATTGCTTGGGCACCTGTTAATTTTTAAGATTTTGACACATTCAGCTCAAATGTACAATCATGCGCTAAAAACGCATTTAAAGCAATAAAAAGGTGATTATGGCTGTCAAACCTAAACCAAACGTTGTGCACTCAAATCTTTTGCTGTATTTAGTTTATTTTGGCATCCGGATGATGATTCTAGCATGAAATTGCTTGGGCACCTGTTAATTTTTAAGATTTTGACACATTCAGCTCAAATGTACACAATTGATTATGGCTGTCAAATCTAAACCAAACGTTGTGCACTCAAATCTTTTGCTGTATTTAGTTTATTTTGGCATCCGGATGATGATTCTAGCATGAAATTGCTTGGGCACCTGTTAATTTTTAAGATTTTGACACATTGAGCTCAAATGTACAATCATGCGCTAAAAACGCATTTAAAGCAATAAAAAGGTGATTATGGCTGTCAAACCTAAACCAAACGTTGTGCACTCAAATCTTTTGCTGTATTTAGTTTATTTTGGCATCCGGATGATGATTCTAGCATGAAATTGCTTGGGCACCTGTTAATTTTTAAGATTTTGACACATTCAGCTCAAATGTACACAATTGCTGATTATGGCTGTCAAATCTAAACCAAACGTTGTGCACTCAAATCTTTTGCTGTATTTAGTTTATTTTGGCATCCGGATGATGATTCTAGCATGAAATTGCTTGGGCACCTGTTAATTTTTAAGATTTTGACACATTCAGCTCAAATGTACACAATTGCTGATTATGGCTGTCAAACCTAAACCAAACGTTGTGCACTCAAATCTTTTGCTATATTTAGTTTATTTTGGCATCCGGATGATGATTCTAGCATGAAATTGCTTGGGCACCTGTTAATTTTTAAGATTTTGACACATTCAGCTCAAATGTACAATCATGCGCTAAAAACGCATTTAAAGCAATAAAAAGGTGATTATGGCTGTCAAACCTAAACCAAACGTTGTGCACTCAAATCTTTTGCTGTATTTAGTTTATTTTGGCATCCGGATGATGATTCTAGCATGAAATTGCTTGGGCACCTGTTAATTTTTAAGATTTTGACACATTCAGCTCAAATGTACACAATTGCTGATTATGGCTGTCAAATCTAAACCAAACGTTGTGCACTCAAATCTTTTGCTGTATTTAGTTTATTTTGGCATCCGGATGATGATTCTAGCACTTAATTGCTTGGGCACCTGTTAATTTTTAAGATTTTGACACATTCAGCTCAAATGTACAATCATGCGCTAAAAACGCATTTAAAGCAATAAAAAGGTGATTATGGCTGTCAAACCTAAACCAAACGTTGTGCACTCAAATCTTTTGCTGTATTTAGTTTATTTTGGCATCCGGATGATGATTCTAGCATGAAATTGCTTGGGCACCTGTTAATTTTTAAGATTTTGACACATTCAGCTCAAATGTACACAATTGCTGATTATGGCTGTCAAACCTAAACCAAACGTTGTGCACTCAAATCTTTTGCTATATTTAGTTTATTTTGGCATCCGGATGATGATTCTAGCATGAAATTGCTTGGGCACCTGTTAATTTTTAAGATTTTGACACATTCAGCTCAAATGTACAATCATGCGCTAAAAACGCATTTAAAGCAATAAAAAGGTGATTATGGCTGTCAAACCTAAACCAAACGTTGTGCACTCAAATCTTTTGTTGTATTTAGTTTATTTTGGCATCCGGATGATGATTCTAGCATGAAATTGCTTGGGCACCTGTTAATTTTTAAGATTTTGACACATTCAGCTCAAATGTACACAATTGCTGATTATGGCTGTCAAATCTAAACCAAACGTTGTGCACTCAAATCTTTTGCTGTATTTAGTTTATTTTGGCATCCGGATGATGATTCTAGCACTTAATTGCTTGGGCACCTGTTAATTTTTAAGATTTTGACACATTGAGCTCAAATGTACAATCATGCGCTAAAAACGCATTTAAAGCAATAAAAAGGTGATTATGGCTGTCAAACCTAAACCAAACGTTGTGCACTCAAATCTTTTGCTGTATTTAGTTTATTTTGGCATCCGGATGATGATTCTAGCATGAAATTGCTTGGGCACCTGTTAATTTTTAAGATTTTGACACATTCAGCTCAAATGTACACAATTGCTGATTATGGCTGTCAAATCTAAACCAAACGTTGTGCACTCAAATCTTTTGCTGTATTTAGTTTATTTTGGCATCCGGATGATGATTCTAGCACTTAATTGCTTGGGCACCTGTTAATTTTTAAGATTTTGACACATTCAGCTCAAATGTACAATCATGCGCTAAAAACGCATTTAAAGCAATAAAAAGGTGATTATGGCTGTCAAACCTAAACCAAACGTTGTGCACTCAAATCTTTTGCTGTATTTAGTTTATTTTGGCATCCGGATGATGATTCTAGCATGAAATTGCTTGGGCACCAGTTAATTTTTAAGATTTTGACACATTCAGCTCAAATGTACACAATTGCTGATTATGGCTGTCAAACCTAAACCAAACGTTGTGCACTCAAATCTTTTGCTATATTTAGTTTATTTTGGCATCCGGATGATGATTCTAGCATGAAATTGCTTGGGCACCTGTTAATTTTTAAGATTTTGACACATTCAGCTCAAATGCACAATCATGCGATAAAAACGCATTTAAAGCAATAAAAAGGTGATTATGGCTGTCAAACCTAAACCAAACGTTGTGCACTCAAATCTTTTGCTGTATTTAGTTTATTTTGGCATCCGGATGATGATTCTAGCATGAAATTGCTTGGGCACCTGTTAATTTTTAAGATTTTGACACATTCAGCTCAAATGTACACAATTGCTGATTATGGCTGTCAAATCTAAACCAAACGTTGTGCACTCAAATCTTTTGCTGTATTTAGTTTATTTTGGCATCCGGATGATGATTCTAGCACTTAATTGCTTGGGCACCTGTTAATTTTTAAGATTTTGACACATTCAGCTCAAATGTACAATCATGCGCTAAAAACGCATTTAAAGCAATTAAAAGGTGATTATGGCTGTCAAACCTAAACCAAACGTTGTGCACTCAAATCTTTTGCTGTATTTAGTTTATTTTGGCATCCGGATGATGATTCTAGCATGAAATTGCTTGGGCACCTGTTAATTTTTAAGATTTTGACACATTCAGCTCAAATGTACACAATTGCTGATTATGGCTGTCAAATCTAAACCAAACGTTGTGCACTCAAATCTTTTGCTGTATTTAGTTTATTTTGGCATCCGGATGATGATTCTAGCACTTAATTGCTTGGGCACCTGTTAATTTTTAAGATTTTGACACATTCAGCTCAAATGTACAATCATGCGCTAAAAACGCATTTAATGCAATAAAAAGGTGATTATGGCTGTCAAACCTAAACCAAACGTTGTGCACTCAAATCTTTTGCTGTATTTAGTTTATTTTGGCATCCGGATGATGATTCTAGCATGAAATTGCTTGGGCACCTGTTAATTTTTAAGATTTTGACACATTCAGCTCAAATGTACACAATTGCTGATTATGGCTGTCAAATCTAAACCAAACGTTGTGCACTCAAATCTTTTGCTGTATTTAGTTTATTTTGGCATCCGGATGATGATTCTAGCATGAAATTGCTTGGGCACCTGTTAATTTTTAAGATTTTGACACATTCAGCTCAAATGTACACAATTGCTGATTATGGCTGTCAAATCTAAACCAAACGTTGTGCACTCAAATCTTTTGCTGTATTTAGTTTATTTTGGCATCCGGATGATGATTCTAGCACTTAATTGCTTGGGCACCTGTTAATTTTTAAGATTTTGACACATTCAGCTCAAATGTACAATCATGCGCTAAAAACGCATTTAAAGCAATAAAAAGGTGATTATGGCTGTCAAACCTAAACCAAACGTTGTGCACTCAAATCTTTTGCTGTATTTAGTTTATTTTGGCATCCGGATGATGATTCTAGCATGAAATTGCTTGGGCACCTGTTAATTTTTAAGATTTTGACACATTCAGCTCAAATGTACACAATTGCTGATTATGGCTGTCAAATCTAAACCAAACGTTGTGCACTCAAATCTTTTGCTGTATTTAGTTTATTTTGGCATCCGGATGATGATTCTAGCATGAAATTGCTTGGGCACCTGTTAATTTTTAAGATTTTGACACATTGAGCTCAAATGTACAATCATGCGCTAAAAACGCATTTAAAGCAATAAAAAGGTGATTATGGCTGTCAAACCTAAACCAAACGTTGTGCACTCAAATCTTTTGCTGTATTTAGTTTATTTTGGCATCCGGATGATGATTCTAGCATGAAATTGCTTGGGCACCTGTTAATTTTTAAGATTTTGACACATTCAGCTCAAATGTACACAATTGCTGATTATGGCTGTCAAATCTAAACCAAACGTTGTGCACTCAAATCTTTTGCTGTATTTAGTTTATTTTGGCATCCGGATGATGATTCTAGCATGAAATTGCTTGGGCACCTGTTAATTTTTAAGATTTTGACACATTCAGCTCAAATGTACAATCATGCGCTAAAAACGCATTTAAAGCAATAAAAAGGTGATTATGGCTGTCAAACCTAAACCAAACGTTGTGCACTCAAATCTTTTGCTGTATTTAGTTTATTTTGGCATCCGGATGATGATTCTAGCATGAAATTGCTTCGGCACCTGTTAATTTTTAAGATTTTGACACATTCAGCTCAAATGTACACAATTGCTGATTATGGCTGTCAAATCTAAACCAAACGTTGTGCACTCAAATCTTTTGCTGTATTTAGTTTATTTTGGCATCCGGATGATGATTCTAGCATGAAATTGCTTGGGCACCTGTTAATTTTTAAGATTTTGACACATTCAGCTCAAATGTACACAATTGCTGATTATGGCTGTCAAATCTAAACCAAACGTTGTGCACTCAAATCTTTTGCTGTATTTAGTTTATTTTGGCATCCGGATGATGATTCTAGCATGAAATTGCTTGGGCACCTGTTAATTTTTAAGATTTTGACACATTCAGCTCAAATGTACAATCATGCGCTAAAAACGCATTTAAAGCAATAAAAAGGTGATTATGGCTGTCAAACCTAAACCAAACGTTGTGCACTCAAATCTTTTGCTGTATTTAGTTTATTTTGGCATCCGGATGATGATTCTAGCATGAAATTGCTTGGGCACCTGTTAATTTTTAAGATTTTGACACATTCAGCTCAAATGTACACAATTGCTGATTATGGCTGTCAAACCTAAACCAAACGTTGTGCACTCAAATCTTTTGCTGTATTTAGTTTATTTTGGCATCCGGATGATGATTCTAGCATGAAATTGCTTGGGCACCTGTTAATTTTTAAGATTTTGACACATTCAGCTCAAATGTACACAATTGATTATGGCTGTCAAATCTAAACCAAACGTTGTGCACTCAAATCTTTTGCTGTATTTAGTTTATTTTGGCATCCGGATGATGATTCTAGCATGAAATTGCTTGGGCACCTGTTAATTTTTAAGATTTTGACACATTGAGCTCAAATGTACAATCATGCGCTAAAAACGCATTTAAAGCAATAAAAAGGTGATTATGGCTGTCAAACCTAAACCAAACGTTGTGCACTCAAATCTTTTGCTGTATTTAGTTTATTTTGGCATCCGGATGATGATTCTAGCATGAAATTGCTTGGGCACCTGTTAATTTTTAAGATTTTGACACATTCAGCTCAAATGTACACAATTGCTGATTATGGCTGTCAAATCTAAACCAAACGTTGTGCACTCAAATCTTTTGCTGTATTTAGTTTATTTTGGCATCCGGATGATGATTCTAGCATGAAATTGCTTGGGCACCTGTTAATTTTTAAGATTTTGACACATTCAGCTCAAATGTACAATCATGCGCTAAAAACGCATTTAAAGCAATAAAAAGGTGATTATGGCTGTCAAACCTAAACCAAACGTTGTGCACTCAAATCTTTTGCTGTATTTAGTTTATTTTGGCATCCGGATGATGATTCTAGCATGAAATTGCTTGGGCACCAGTTAATTTTTAAGATTTTGACACATTCAGCTCAAATGTACACAATTGCTGATTATGGCTGTCAAACCTAAACCAAACGTTGTGCACTCAAATCTTTTGCTATATTTAGTTTATTTTGGCATCCGGATGATGATTCTAGCATGAAATTGCTTGGGCACCTGTTAATTTTTAAGATTTTGACACATTCAGCTCAAATGCACAATCATGCGATAAAAACGCATTTAAAGCAATAAAAAGGTGATTATGGCTGTCAAACCTAAACCAAACGTTGTGCACTCAAATCTTTTGCTGTATTTAGTTTATTTTGGCATCCGGATGATGATTCTAGCATGAAATTGCTTGGGCACCTGTTAATTTTTAAGATTTTGACACATTCAGCTCAAATGTACACAATTGCTGATTATGGCTGTCAAATCTAAACCAAACGTTGTGCACTCAAATCTTTTGCTGTATTTAGTTTATTTTGGCATCCGGATGATGATTCTAGCACTTAATTGCTTGGGCACCTGTTAATTTTTAAGATTTTGACACATTCAGCTCAAATGTACAATCATGCGCTAAAAACGCATTTAAAGCAATTAAAAGGTGATTATGGCTGTCAAACCTAAACCAAACGTTGTGCACTCAAATCTTTTGCTGTATTTAGTTTATTTTGGCATCCGGATGATGATTCTAGCATGAAATTGCTTGGGCACCTGTTAATTTTTAAGATTTTGACACATTCAGCTCAAATGTACACAATTGCTGATTATGGCTGTCAAATCTAAACCAAACGTTGTGCACTCAAATCTTTTGCTGTATTTAGTTTATTTTGGCATCCGGATGATGATTCTAGCACTTAATTGCTTGGGCACCTGTTAATTTTTAAGATTTTGACACATTCAGCTCAAATGTACAATCATGCGCTAAAAACGCATTTAAAGCAATAAAAAGGTGATTATGGCTGTCAAACCTAAACCAAACGTTGTGCACTCAAATCTTTTGCTGTATTTAGTTTATTTTGGCATCCGGATGATGATTCTAGCATGAAATTGCTTGGGCACCTGTTAATTTTTAAGATTTTGACACATTCAGCTCAAATGTACACAATTGCTGATTATGGCTGTCAAATCTAAACCAAACGTTGTGCACTCAAATCTTTTGCTGTATTTAGTTTATTTTGGCATCCGGATGATGATTCTAGCATGAAATTGCTTGGGCACCTGTTAATTTTTAAGATTTTGACACATTCAGCTCAAATGTACACAATTGCTGATTATGGCTGTCAAACCTAAACCAAACGTTGTGCACTCAAATCTTTTGCTATATTTAGTTTATTTTGGCATCCGGATGATGATTCTAGCATGAAATTGCTTGGGCACCTGTTAATTTTTAAGATTTTGACACATTCAGCTCAAATGTACAATCATGCGCTAAAAACGCATTTAAAGCAATAAAAAGGTGATTATGGCTGTCAAACCTAAACCAAACGTTGTGCACTCAAATCTTTTGCTGTATTTAGTTTATTTTGGCATCCGGATGATGATTCTAGCATGAAATTGCTTGGGCACCTGTTAATTTTTAAGATTTTGACACATTCAGCTCAAATGTACACAATTGCTGATTATGGCTGTCAAATCTAAACCAAACGTTGTGCACTCAAATCTTTTGCTGTATTTAGTTTATTTTGGCATCCGGATGATGATTCTAGCACTTAATTGCTTGGGCACCTGTTAATTTTTAAGATTTTGACACATTCAGCTCAAATGTACAATCATGCGCTAAAAACGCATTTAAAGCAATAAAAAGGTGATTATGGCTGTCAAACCTAAACCAAACGTTGTGCACTCAAATCTTTTGCTGTATTTAGTTTATTTTGGCATCCGGATGATGATTCTAGCATGAAATTGCTTGGGCACCTGTTAATTTTTAAGATTTTGACACATTCAGCTCAAATGTACACAATTGCTGATTATGGCTGTCAAACCTAAACCAAACGTTGTGCACTCAAATCTTTTGCTATATTTAGTTTATTTTGGCATCCGGATGATGATTCTAGCATGAAATTGCTTGGGCACCTGTTAATTTTTAAGATTTTGACACATTCAGCTCAAATGTACAATCATGCGCTAAAAACGCATTTAAAGCAATAAAAAGGTGATTATGGCTGTCAAACCTAAACCAAACGTTGTGCACTCAAATCTTTTGTTGTATTTAGTTTATTTTGGCATCCGGATGATGATTCTAGCATGAAATTGCTTGGGCACCTGTTAATTTTTAAGATTTTGACACATTCAGCTCAAATGTACACAATTGCTGATTATGGCTGTCAAATCTAAACCAAACGTTGTGCACTCAAATCTTTTGCTGTATTTAGTTTATTTTGGCATCCGGATGATGATTCTAGCACTTAATTGCTTGGGCACCTGTTAATTTTTAAGATTTTGACACATTGAGCTCAAATGTACAATCATGCGCTAAAAACGCATTTAAAGCAATAAAAAGGTGATTATGGCTGTCAAACCTAAACCAAACGTTGTGCACTCAAATCTTTTGCTGTATTTAGTTTATTTTGGCATCCGGATGATGATTCTAGCATGAAATTGCTTGGGCACCTGTTAATTTTTAAGATTTTGACACATTCAGCTCAAATGTACACAATTGCTGATTATGGCTGTCAAATCTAAACCAAACGTTGTGCACTCAAATCTTTTGCTGTATTTAGTTTATTTTGGCATCCGGATGATGATTCTAGCACTTAATTGCTTGGGCACCTGTTAATTTTTAAGATTTTGACACATTCAGCTCAAATGTACAATCATGCGCTAAAAACGCATTTAAAGCAATAAAAAGGTGATTATGGCTGTCAAACCTAAACCAAACGTTGTGCACTCAAATCTTTTGCTGTATTTAGTTTATTTTGGCATCCGGATGATGATTCTAGCATGAAATTGCTTGGGCACCAGTTAATTTTTAAGATTTTGACACATTCAGCTCAAATGTACACAATTGCTGATTATGGCTGTCAAACCTAAACCAAACGTTGTGCACTCAAATCTTTTGCTATATTTAGTTTATTTTGGCATCCGGATGATGATTCTAGCATGAAATTGCTTGGGCACCTGTTAATTTTTAAGATTTTGACACATTCAGCTCAAATGCACAATCATGCGATAAAAACGCATTTAAAGCAATAAAAAGGTGATTATGGCTGTCAAACCTAAACCAAACGTTGTGCACTCAAATCTTTTGCTGTATTTAGTTTATTTTGGCATCCGGATGATGATTCTAGCATGAAATTGCTTGGGCACCTGTTAATTTTTAAGATTTTGACACATTCAGCTCAAATGTACACAATTGCTGATTATGGCTGTCAAATCTAAACCAAACGTTGTGCACTCAAATCTTTTGCTGTATTTAGTTTATTTTGGCATCCGGATGATGATTCTAGCACTTAATTGCTTGGGCACCTGTTAATTTTTAAGATTTTGACACATTCAGCTCAAATGTACAATCATGCGCTAAAAACGCATTTAAAGCAATTAAAAGGTGATTATGGCTGTCAAACCTAAACCAAACGTTGTGCACTCAAATCTTTTGCTGTATTTAGTTTATTTTGGCATCCGGATGATGATTCTAGCATGAAATTGCTTGGGCACCTGTTAATTTTTAAGATTTTGACACATTCAGCTCAAATGTACACAATTGCTGATTATGGCTGTCAAATCTAAACCAAACGTTGTGCACTCAAATCTTTTGCTGTATTTAGTTTATTTTGGCATCCGGATGATGATTCTAGCACTTAATTGCTTGGGCACCTGTTAATTTTTAAGATTTTGACACATTCAGCTCAAATGTACAATCATGCGCTAAAAACGCATTTAATGCAATAAAAAGGTGATTATGGCTGTCAAACCTAAACCAAACGTTGTGCACTCAAATCTTTTGCTGTATTTAGTTTATTTTGGCATCCGGATGATGATTCTAGCATGAAATTGCTTGGGCACCTGTTAATTTTTAAGATTTTGACACATTCAGCTCAAATGTACACAATTGCTGATTATGGCTGTCAAATCTAAACCAAACGTTGTGCACTCAAATCTTTTGCTGTATTTAGTTTATTTTGGCATCCGGATGATGATTCTAGCATGAAATTGCTTGGGCACCTGTTAATTTTTAAGATTTTGACACATTCAGCTCAAATGTACACAATTGCTGATTATGGCTGTCAAATCTAAACCAAACGTTGTGCACTCAAATCTTTTGCTGTATTTAGTTTATTTTGGCATCCGGATGATGATTCTAGCACTTAATTGCTTGGGCACCTGTTAATTTTTAAGATTTTGACACATTCAGCTCAAATGTACAATCATGCGCTAAAAACGCATTTAAAGCAATAAAAAGGTGATTATGGCTGTCAAACCTAAACCAAACGTTGTGCACTCAAATCTTTTGCTGTATTTAGTTTATTTTGGCATCCGGATGATGATTCTAGCATGAAATTGCTTGGGCACCTGTTAATTTTTAAGATTTTGACACATTCAGCTCAAATGTACACAATTGCTGATTATGGCTGTCAAATCTAAACCAAACGTTGTGCACTCAAATCTTTTGCTGTATTTAGTTTATTTTGGCATCCGGATGATGATTCTAGCATGAAATTGCTTGGGCACCTGTTAATTTTTAAGATTTTGACACATTGAGCTCAAATGTACAATCATGCGCTAAAAACGCATTTAAAGCAGTAAAAAGGTGATTATGGCTGTCAAACCTAAACCAAACGTTGTGCACTCAAATCTTTTGCTGTATTTAGTTTATTTTGGCATCCGGATGATGATTCTAGCATGAAATTGCTTGGGCACCTGTTAATTTTTAAGATTTTGACACATTCAGCTCAAATGTACACAATTGCTGATTATGGCTGTCAAATCTAAACCAAACGTTGTGCACTCAAATCTTTTGCTGTATTTAGTTTATTTTGGCATCCGGATGATGATTCTAGCATGAAATTGCTTGGGCACCTGTTAATTTTTAAGATTTTGACACATTCAGCTCAAATGTACAATCATGCGCTAAAAACGCATTTAAAGCAATAAAAAGGTGATTATGGCTGTCAAACCTAAACCAAACGTTGTGCACTCAAATCTTTTGCTGTATTTAGTTTATTTTGGCATCCGGATGATGATTCTAGCATGAAATTGCTTCGGCACCTGTTAATTTTTAAGATTTTGACACATTCAGCTCAAATGTACACAATTGCTGATTATGGCTGTCAAATCTAAACCAAACGTTGTGCACTCAAATCTTTTGCTGTATTTAGTTTATTTTGGCATCCGGATGATGATTCTAGCATGAAATTGCTTGGGCACCTGTTAATTTTTAAGATTTTGACACATTCAGCTCAAATGTACACAATTGCTGATTATGGCTGTCAAATCTAAACCAAACGTTGTGCACTCAAATCTTTTGCTGTATTTAGTTTATTTTGGCATCCGGATGATGATTCTAGCATGAAATTGCTTGGGCACCTGTTAATTTTTAAGATTTTGACACATTCAGCTCAAATGTACAATCATGCGCTAAAAACGCATTTAAAGCAATAAAAAGGTGATTATGGCTGTCAAACCTAAACCAAACGTTGTGCACTCAAATCTTTTGCTGTATTTAGTTTATTTTGGCATCCGGATGATGATTCTAGCATGAAATTGCTTGGGCACCTGTTAATTTTTAAGATTTTGACACATTCAGCTCAAATGTACACAATTGCTGATTATGGCTGTCAAATCTAAACCAAACGTTGTGCACTCAAATCTTTTGCTGTATTTAGTTTATTTTGGCATCCGGATGATGATTCTAGCATGAAATTGCTTGGGCACCTGTTAATTTTTAAGATTTTGACACATTCAGCTCAAATGTACACAATTGCTGATTATGGCTGTCAAATCTAAACCAAACGTTGTGCACTCAAATCTTTTGCTGTATTTAGTTTATTTTGGCATCCGGATGATGATTCTAGCACTTAATTGCTTGGGCACCTGTTAATTTTTAAGATTTTGACACATTCAGCTCAAATGTACAATCATGCGCTAAAAACGCATTTAAAGCAATAAAAAGGTGATTATGGCTGTCAAACCTAAACCAAACGTTGTGCACTCAAATCTTTTGCTGTATTTAGTTTATTTTGGCATCCGGATGATGATTCTAGCATGAAATTGCTTGGGCACCTGTTAATTTTTAAGATTTTGACACATTCAGCTCAAATGTACACAATTGATTATGGCTGTCAAATCTAAACCAAACGTTGTGCACTCAAATCTTTTGCTGTATTTAGTTTATTTTGGCATCCGGATGATGATTCTAGCATGAAATTGCTTGGGCACCTGTTAATTTTTAAGATTTTGACACATTGAGCTCAAATGTACAATCATGCGCTAAAAACGCATTTAAAGCAATAAAAAGGTGATTATGGCTGTCAAACCTAAACCAAACGTTGTGCACTCAAATCTTTTGCTGTATTTAGTTTATTTTGGCATCCGGATGATGATTCTAGCATGAAATTGCTTGGGCACCTGTTAATTTTTAAGATTTTGACACATTCAGCTCAAATGTACACAATTGCTGATTATGGCTGTCAAATCTAAACCAAACGTTGTGCACTCAAATCTTTTGCTGTATTTAGTTTATTTTGGCATCCGGATGATGATTCTAGCATGAAATTGCTTGGGCACCTGTTAATTTTTAAGATTTTGACACATTCAGCTCAAATGTACAATCATGCGCTAAAAACGCATTTAAAGCAATAAAAAGGTGATTATGGCTGTCAAACCTAAACCAAACGTTGTGCACTCAAATCTTTTGCTGTATTTAGTTTATTTTGGCATCCGGATGATGATTCTAGCATGAAATTGCTTGGGCACCTGTTAATTTTTAAGATTTTGACACATTCAGCTCAAATGTACACAATTGCTGATTATGGCTGTCAAATCTAAACCAAACGTTGTGCACTCAAATCTTTTGCTGTATTTAGTTTATTTTGGCATCCGGATGATGATTCTAGCATGAAATTGCTTGGGCACCTGTTAATTTTTAAGATTTTGACACATTCAGCTCAAATGTACACAATTGATTATGGCTGTCAAATCTAAACCAAACGTTGTGCACTCAAATCTTTTGCTGTATTTAGTTTATTTTGGCATCCGGATGATGATTCTAGCATGAAATTGCTTGGGCACCTGTTAATTTTTAAGATTTTGACACATTGAGCTCAAATGTACAATCATGCGCTAAAAACGCATTTAAAGCAATAAAAAGGTGATTATGGCTGTCAAACCTAAACCAAACGTTGTGCACTCAAATCTTTTGCTGTATTTAGTTTATTTTGGCATCCGGATGATGATTCTAGCATGAAATTGCTTGGGCACCTGTTAATTTTTAAGATTTTGACACATTCAGCTCAAATGTACACAATTGCTGATTATGGCTGTCAAATCTAAACCAAACGTTGTGCACTCAAATCTTTTGCTGTATTTAGTTTATTTTGGCATCCGGATGATGATTCTAGCATGAAATTGCTTGGGCACCTGTTAATTTTTAAGATTTTGACACATTCAGCTCAAATGTACACAATTGCTGATTATGGCTGTCAAACCTAAACCAAACGTTGTGCACTCAAATCTTTTGCTATATTTAGTTTATTTTGGCATCCGGATGATGATTCTAGCATGAAATTGCTTGGGCACCTGTTAATTTTTAAGATTTTGACACATTCAGCTCAAATGTACAATCATGCGCTAAAAACGCATTTAAAGCAATAAAAAGGTGATTATGGCTGTCAAACCTAAACCAAACGTTGTGCACTCAAATCTTTTGCTGTATTTAGTTTATTTTGGCATCCGGATGATGATTCTAGCATGAAATTGCTTGGGCACCTGTTAATTTTTAAGATTTTGACACATTCAGCTCAAATGTACACAATTGCTGATTATGGCTGTCAAATCTAAACCAAACGTTGTGCACTCAAATCTTTTGCTGTATTTAGTTTATTTTGGCATCCGGATGATGATTCTAGCACTTAATTGCTTGGGCACCTGTTAATTTTTAAGATTTTGACACATTCAGCTCAAATGTACAATCATGCGCTAAAAACGCATTTAAAGCAATAAAAAGGTGATTATGGCTGTCAAACCTAAACCAAACGTTGTGCACTCAAATCTTTTGTTGTATTTAGTTTATTTTGGCATCCGGATGATGATTCTAGCATGAAATTGCTTGGGCACCTGTTAATTTTTAAGATTTTGACACATTCAGCTCAAATGTACACAATTGCTGATTATGGCTGTCAAATCTAAACCAAACGTTGTGCACTCAAATCTTTTGCTGTATTTAGTTTATTTTGGCATCCGGATGATGATTCTAGCACTTAATTGCTTGGGCACCTGTTAATTTTTAAGATTTTGACACATTGAGCTCAAATGTACAATCATGCGCTAAAAACGCATTTAAAGCAATAAAAAGGTGATTATGGCTGTCAAACCTAAACCAAACGTTGTGCACTCAAATCTTTTGCTGTATTTAGTTTATTTTGGCATCCGGATGATGATTCTAGCATGAAATTGCTTGGGCACCTGTTAATTTTTAAGATTTTGACACATTCAGCTCAAATGTACACAATTGCTGATTATGGCTGTCAAATCTAAACCAAACGTTGTGCACTCAAATCTTTTGCTGTATTTAGTTTATTTTGGCATCCGGATGATGATTCTAGCACTTAATTGCTTGGGCACCTGTTAATTTTTAAGATTTTGACACATTCAGCTCAAATGTACAATCATGCGCTAAAAACGCATTTAAAGCAATAAAAAGGTGATTATGGCTGTCAAACCTAAACCAAACGTTGTGCACTCAAATCTTTTGCTGTATTTAGTTTATTTTGGCATCCGGATGATGATTCTAGCATGAAATTGCTTGGGCACCAGTTAATTTTTAAGATTTTGACACATTCAGCTCAAATGTACACAATTGCTGATTATGGCTGTCAAACCTAAACCAAACGTTGTGCACTCAAATCTTTTGCTATATTTAGTTTATTTTGGCATCCGGATGATGATTCTAGCATGAAATTGCTTGGGCACCTGTTAATTTTTAAGATTTTGACACATTCAGCTCAAATGCACAATCATGCGATAAAAACGCATTTAAAGCAATAAAAAGGTGATTATGGCTGTCAAACCTAAACCAAACGTTGTGCACTCAAATCTTTTGCTGTATTTAGTTTATTTTGGCATCCGGATGATGATTCTAGCATGAAATTGCTTGGGCACCTGTTAATTTTTAAGATTTTGACACATTCAGCTCAAATGTACACAATTGCTGATTATGGCTGTCAAATCTAAACCAAACGTTGTGCACTCAAATCTTTTGCTGTATTTAGTTTATTTTGGCATCCGGATGATGATTCTAGCATGAAATTGCTTGGGCACCTGTTAATTTTTAAGATTTTGACACATTGAGCTCAAATGTACAATCATGCGCTAAAAACGCATTTAAAGCAGTAAAAAGGTGATTATGGCTGTCAAACCTAAACCAAACGTTGTGCACTCAAATCTTTTGCTGTATTTAGTTTATTTTGGCATCCGGATGATGATTCTAGCATGAAATTGCTTGGGCACCTGTTAATTTTTAAGATTTTGACACATTCAGCTCAAATGTACACAATTGCTGATTATGGCTGTCAAATCTAAACCAAACGTTGTGCACTCAAATCTTTTGCTGTATTTAGTTTATTTTGGCATCCGGATGATGATTCTAGCATGAAATTGCTTGGGCACCTGTTAATTTTTAAGATTTTGACACATTCAGCTCAAATGTACAATCATGCGCTAAAAACGCATTTAAAGCAATAAAAAGGTGATTATGGCTGTCAAACCTAAACCAAACGTTGTGCACTCAAATCTTTTGCTGTATTTAGTTTATTTTGGCATCCGGATGATGATTCTAGCATGAAATTGCTTCGGCACCTGTTAATTTTTAAGATTTTGACACATTCAGCTCAAATGTACACAATTGCTGATTATGGCTGTCAAATCTAAACCAAACGTTGTGCACTCAAATCTTTTGCTGTATTTAGTTTATTTTGGCATCCGGATGATGATTCTAGCATGAAATTGCTTGGGCACCTGTTAATTTTTAAGATTTTGACACATTCAGCTCAAATGTACACAATTGCTGATTATGGCTGTCAAATCTAAACCAAACGTTGTGCACTCAAATCTTTTGCTGTATTTAGTTTATTTTGGCATCCGGATGATGATTCTAGCATGAAATTGCTTGGGCACCTGTTAATTTTTAAGATTTTGACACATTCAGCTCAAATGTACAATCATGCGCTAAAAACGCATTTAAAGCAATAAAAAGGTGATTATGGCTGTCAAACCTAAACCAAACGTTGTGCACTCAAATCTTTTGCTGTATTTAGTTTATTTTGGCATCCGGATGATGATTCTAGCATGAAATTGCTTGGGCACCTGTTAATTTTTAAGATTTTGACACATTCAGCTCAAATGTACACAATTGCTGATTATGGCTGTCAAATCTAAACCAAACGTTGTGCACTCAAATCTTTTGCTGTATTTAGTTTATTTTGGCATCCGGATGATGATTCTAGCATGAAATTGCTTGGGCACCTGTTAATTTTTAAGATTTTGACACATTCAGCTCAAATGTACACAATTGCTGATTATGGCTGTCAAATCTAAACCAAACGTTGTGCACTCAAATCTTTTGCTGTATTTAGTTTATTTTGGCATCCGGATGATGATTCTAGCACTTAATTGCTTGGGCACCTGTTAATTTTTAAGATTTTGACACATTCAGCTCAAATGTACAATCATGCGCTAAAAACGCATTTAAAGCAATAAAAAGGTGATTATGGCTGTCAAACCTAAACCAAACGTTGTGCACTCAAATCTTTTGCTGTATTTAGTTTATTTTGGCATCCGGATGATGATTCTAGCATGAAATTGCTTGGGCACCTGTTAATTTTTAAGATTTTGACACATTCAGCTCAAATGTACACAATTGATTATGGCTGTCAAATCTAAACCAAACGTTGTGCACTCAAATCTTTTGCTGTATTTAGTTTATTTTGGCATCCGGATGATGATTCTAGCATGAAATTGCTTGGGCACCTGTTAATTTTTAAGATTTTGACACATTGAGCTCAAATGTACAATCATGCGCTAAAAACGCATTTAAAGCAATAAAAAGGTGATTATGGCTGTCAAACCTAAACCAAACGTTGTGCACTCAAATCTTTTGCTGTATTTAGTTTATTTTGGCATCCGGATGATGATTCTAGCATGAAATTGCTTGGGCACCTGTTAATTTTTAAGATTTTGACACATTCAGCTCAAATGTACACAATTGCTGATTATGGCTGTCAAATCTAAACCAAACGTTGTGCACTCAAATCTTTTGCTGTATTTAGTTTATTTTGGCATCCGGATGATGATTCTAGCATGAAATTGCTTGGGCACCTGTTAATTTTTAAGATTTTGACACATTCAGCTCAAATGTACAATCATGCGCTAAAAACGCATTTAAAGCAATAAAAAGGTGATTATGGCTGTCAAACCTAAACCAAACGTTGTGCACTCAAATCTTTTGCTGTATTTAGTTTATTTTGGCATCCGGATGATGATTCTAGCATGAAATTGCTTGGGCACCTGTTAATTTTTAAGATTTTGACACATTCAGCTCAAATGTACACAATTGCTGATTATGGCTGTCAAATCTAAACCAAACGTTGTGCACTCAAATCTTTTGCTGTATTTAGTTTATTTTGGCATCCGGATGATGATTCTAGCATGAAATTGCTTGGGCACCTGTTAATTTTTAAGATTTTGACACATTCAGCTCAAATGTACACAATTGATTATGGCTGTCAAATCTAAACCAAACGTTGTGCACTCAAATCTTTTGCTGTATTTAGTTTATTTTGGCATCCGGATGATGATTCTAGCATGAAATTGCTTGGGCACCTGTTAATTTTTAAGATTTTGACACATTGAGCTCAAATGTACAATCATGCGCTAAAAACGCATTTAAAGCAATAAAAAGGTGATTATGGCTGTCAAACCTAAACCAAACGTTGTGCACTCAAATCTTTTGCTGTATTTAGTTTATTTTGGCATCCGGATGATGATTCTAGCATGAAATTGCTTGGGCACCTGTTAATTTTTAAGATTTTGACACATTCAGCTCAAATGTACACAATTGCTGATTATGGCTGTCAAATCTAAACCAAACGTTGTGCACTCAAATCTTTTGCTGTATTTAGTTTATTTTGGCATCCGGATGATGATTCTAGCATGAAATTGCTTGGGCACCTGTTAATTTTTAAGATTTTGACACATTCAGCTCAAATGTACACAATTGCTGATTATGGCTGTCAAACCTAAACCAAACGTTGTGCACTCAAATCTTTTGCTATATTTAGTTTATTTTGGCATCCGGATGATGATTCTAGCATGAAATTGCTTGGGCACCTGTTAATTTTTAAGATTTTGACACATTCAGCTCAAATGTACAATCATGCGCTAAAAACGCATTTAAAGCAATAAAAAGGTGATTATGGCTGTCAAACCTAAACCAAACGTTGTGCACTCAAATCTTTTGCTGTATTTAGTTTATTTTGGCATCCGGATGATGATTCTAGCATGAAATTGCTTGGGCACCTGTTAATTTTTAAGATTTTGACACATTCAGCTCAAATGTACACAATTGCTGATTATGGCTGTCAAATCTAAACCAAACGTTGTGCACTCAAATCTTTTGCTGTATTTAGTTTATTTTGGCATCCGGATGATGATTCTAGCACTTAATTGCTTGGGCACCTGTTAATTTTTAAGATTTTGACACATTCAGCTCAAATGTACAATCATGCGCTAAAAACGCATTTAAAGCAATAAAAAGGTGATTATGGCTGTCAAACCTAAACCAAACGTTGTGCACTCAAATCTTTTGCTGTATTTAGTTTATTTTGGCATCCGGATGATGATTCTAGCATGAAATTGCTTGGGCACCTGTTAATTTTTAAGATTTTGACACATTCAGCTCAAATGTACACAATTGCTGATTATGGCTGTCAAACCTAAACCAAACGTTGTGCACTCAAATCTTTTGCTATATTTAGTTTATTTTGGCATCCGGATGATGATTCTAGCATGAAATTGCTTGGGCACCTGTTAATTTTTAAGATTTTGACACATTCAGCTCAAATGTACAATCATGCGCTAAAAACGCATTTAAAGCAATAAAAAGGTGATTATGGCTGTCAAACCTAAACCAAACGTTGTGCACTCAAATCTTTTGTTGTATTTAGTTTATTTTGGCATCCGGATGATGATTCTAGCATGAAATTGCTTGGGCACCTGTTAATTTTTAAGATTTTGACACATTCAGCTCAAATGTACACAATTGCTGATTATGGCTGTCAAATCTAAACCAAACGTTGTGCACTCAAATCTTTTGCTGTATTTAGTTTATTTTGGCATCCGGATGATGATTCTAGCACTTAATTGCTTGGGCACCTGTTAATTTTTAAGATTTTGACACATTGAGCTCAAATGTACAATCATGCGCTAAAAACGCATTTAAAGCAATAAAAAGGTGATTATGGCTGTCAAACCTAAACCAAACGTTGTGCACTCAAATCTTTTGCTGTATTTAGTTTATTTTGGCATCCGGATGATGATTCTAGCATGAAATTGCTTGGGCACCTGTTAATTTTTAAGATTTTGACACATTCAGCTCAAATGTACACAATTGCTGATTATGGCTGTCAAATCTAAACCAAACGTTGTGCACTCAAATCTTTTGCTGTATTTAGTTTATTTTGGCATCCGGATGATGATTCTAGCACTTAATTGCTTGGGCACCTGTTAATTTTTAAGATTTTGACACATTCAGCTCAAATGTACAATCATGCGCTAAAAACGCATTTAAAGCAATAAAAAGGTGATTATGGCTGTCAAACCTAAACCAAACGTTGTGCACTCAAATCTTTTGCTGTATTTAGTTTATTTTGGCATCCGGATGATGATTCTAGCATGAAATTGCTTGGGCACCAGTTAATTTTTAAGATTTTGACACATTCAGCTCAAATGTACACAATTGCTGATTATGGCTGTCAAACCTAAACCAAACGTTGTGCACTCAAATCTTTTGCTATATTTAGTTTATTTTGGCATCCGGATGATGATTCTAGCATGAAATTGCTTGGGCACCTGTTAATTTTTAAGATTTTGACACATTCAGCTCAAATGCACAATCATGCGATAAAAACGCATTTAAAGCAATAAAAAGGTGATTATGGCTGTCAAACCTAAACCAAACGTTGTGCACTCAAATCTTTTGCTGTATTTAGTTTATTTTGGCATCCGGATGATGATTCTAGCATGAAATTGCTTGGGCACCTGTTAATTTTTAAGATTTTGACACATTCAGCTCAAATGTACACAATTGCTGATTATGGCTGTCAAATCTAAACCAAACGTTGTGCACTCAAATCTTTTGCTGTATTTAGTTTATTTTGGCATCCGGATGATGATTCTAGCACTTAATTGCTTGGGCACCTGTTAATTTTTAAGATTTTGACACATTCAGCTCAAATGTACAATCATGCGCTAAAAACGCATTTAAAGCAATTAAAAGGTGATTATGGCTGTCAAACCTAAACCAAACGTTGTGCACTCAAATCTTTTGCTGTATTTAGTTTATTTTGGCATCCGGATGATGATTCTAGCATGAAATTGCTTGGGCACCTGTTAATTTTTAAGATTTTGACACATTCAGCTCAAATGTACACAATTGCTGATTATGGCTGTCAAATCTAAACCAAACGTTGTGCACTCAAATCTTTTGCTGTATTTAGTTTATTTTGGCATCCGGATGATGATTCTAGCACTTAATTGCTTGGGCACCTGTTAATTTTTAAGATTTTGACACATTCAGCTCAAATGTACAATCATGCGCTAAAAACGCATTTAATGCAATAAAAAGGTGATTATGGCTGTCAAACCTAAACCAAACGTTGTGCACTCAAATCTTTTGCTGTATTTAGTTTATTTTGGCATCCGGATGATGATTCTAGCATGAAATTGCTTGGGCACCTGTTAATTTTTAAGATTTTGACACATTCAGCTCAAATGTACACAATTGCTGATTATGGCTGTCAAATCTAAACCAAACGTTGTGCACTCAAATCTTTTGCTGTATTTAGTTTATTTTGGCATCCGGATGATGATTCTAGCATGAAATTGCTTGGGCACCTGTTAATTTTTAAGATTTTGACACATTCAGCTCAAATGTACACAATTGCTGATTATGGCTGTCAAATCTAAACCAAACGTTGTGCACTCAAATCTTTTGCTGTATTTAGTTTATTTTGGCATCCGGATGATGATTCTAGCACTTAATTGCTTGGGCACCTGTTAATTTTTAAGATTTTGACACATTCAGCTCAAATGTACAATCATGCGCTAAAAACGCATTTAAAGCAATAAAAAGGTGATTATGGCTGTCAAACCTAAACCAAACGTTGTGCACTCAAATCTTTTGCTGTATTTAGTTTATTTTGGCATCCGGATGATGATTCTAGCATGAAATTGCTTGGGCACCTGTTAATTTTTAAGATTTTGACACATTCAGCTCAAATGTACACAATTGCTGATTATGGCTGTCAAATCTAAACCAAACGTTGTGCACTCAAATCTTTTGCTGTATTTAGTTTATTTTGGCATCCGGATGATGATTCTAGCATGAAATTGCTTGGGCACCTGTTAATTTTTAAGATTTTGACACATTGAGCTCAAATGTACAATCATGCGCTAAAAACGCATTTAAAGCAATAAAAAGGTGATTATGGCTGTCAAACCTAAACCAAACGTTGTGCACTCAAATCTTTTGCTGTATTTAGTTTATTTTGGCATCCGGATGATGATTCTAGCATGAAATTGCTTGGGCACCTGTTAATTTTTAAGATTTTGACACATTCAGCTCAAATGTACACAATTGCTGATTATGGCTGTCAAATCTAAACCAAACGTTGTGCACTCAAATCTTTTGCTGTATTTAGTTTATTTTGGCATCCGGATGATGATTCTAGCATGAAATTGCTTGGGCACCTGTTAATTTTTAAGATTTTGACACATTCAGCTCAAATGTACAATCATGCGCTAAAAACGCATTTAAAGCAATAAAAAGGTGATTATGGCTGTCAAACCTAAACCAAACGTTGTGCACTCAAATCTTTTGCTGTATTTAGTTTATTTTGGCATCCGGATGATGATTCTAGCATGAAATTGCTTCGGCACCTGTTAATTTTTAAGATTTTGACACATTCAGCTCAAATGTACACAATTGCTGATTATGGCTGTCAAATCTAAACCAAACGTTGTGCACTCAAATCTTTTGCTGTATTTAGTTTATTTTGGCATCCGGATGATGATTCTAGCATGAAATTGCTTGGGCACCTGTTAATTTTTAAGATTTTGACACATTCAGCTCAAATGTACACAATTGCTGATTATGGCTGTCAAATCTAAACCAAACGTTGTGCACTCAAATCTTTTGCTGTATTTAGTTTATTTTGGCATCCGGATGATGATTCTAGCATGAAATTGCTTGGGCACCTGTTAATTTTTAAGATTTTGACACATTCAGCTCAAATGTACAATCATGCGCTAAAAACGCATTTAAAGCAATAAAAAGGTGATTATGGCTGTCAAACCTAAACCAAACGTTGTGCACTCAAATCTTTTGCTGTATTTAGTTTATTTTGGCATCCGGATGATGATTCTAGCATGAAATTGCTTGGGCACCTGTTAATTTTTAAGATTTTGACACATTCAGCTCAAATGTACACAATTGCTGATTATGGCTGTCAAATCTAAACCAAACGTTGTGCACTCAAATCTTTTGCTGTATTTAGTTTATTTTGGCATCCGGATGATGATTCTAGCATGAAATTGCTTGGGCACCTGTTAATTTTTAAGATTTTGACACATTCAGCTCAAATGTACACAATTGCTGATTATGGCTGTCAAATCTAAACCAAACGTTGTGCACTCAAATCTTTTGCTGTATTTAGTTTATTTTGGCATCCGGATGATGATTCTAGCACTTAATTGCTTGGGCACCTGTTAATTTTTAAGATTTTGACACATTCAGCTCAAATGTACAATCATGCGCTAAAAACGCATTTAAAGCAATAAAAAGGTGATTATGGCTGTCAAACCTAAACCAAACGTTGTGCACTCAAATCTTTTGCTGTATTTAGTTTATTTTGGCATCCGGATGATGATTCTAGCATGAAATTGCTTGGGCACCTGTTAATTTTTAAGATTTTGACACATTCAGCTCAAATGTACACAATTGATTATGGCTGTCAAATCTAAACCAAACGTTGTGCACTCAAATCTTTTGCTGTATTTAGTTTATTTTGGCATCCGGATGATGATTCTAGCATGAAATTGCTTGGGCACCTGTTAATTTTTAAGATTTTGACACATTGAGCTCAAATGTACAATCATGCGCTAAAAACGCATTTAAAGCAATAAAAAGGTGATTATGGCTGTCAAACCTAAACCAAACGTTGTGCACTCAAATCTTTTGCTGTATTTAGTTTATTTTGGCATCCGGATGATGATTCTAGCATGAAATTGCTTGGGCACCTGTTAATTTTTAAGATTTTGACACATTCAGCTCAAATGTACACAATTGCTGATTATGGCTGTCAAATCTAAACCAAACGTTGTGCACTCAAATCTTTTGCTGTATTTAGTTTATTTTGGCATCCGGATGATGATTCTAGCACTTAATTGCTTGGGCACCTGTTAATTTTTAAGATTTTGACACATTCAGCTCAAATGTACAATCATGCGCTAAAAACGCATTTAAAGCAATAAAAAGGTGATTATGGCTGTCAAACCTAAACCAAACGTTGTGCACTCAAATCTTTTGCTGTATTTAGTTTATTTTGGCATCCGGATGATGATTCTAGCATGAAATTGCTTGGGCACCTGTTAATTTTTAAGATTTTGACACATTCAGCTCAAATGTACACAATTGCTGATTATGGCTGTCAAACCTAAACCAAACGTTGTGCACTCAAATCTTTTGCTATATTTAGTTTATTTTGGCATCCGGATGATGATTCTAGCATGAAATTGCTTGGGCACCTGTTAATTTTTAAGATTTTGACACATTCAGCTCAAATGTACAATCATGCGCTAGAAACGCATTTAAAGCAATAAAAAGGTGATTATGGCTGTCAAACCTAAACCAAACGTTGTGCACTCAAATCTTTTGCTGTATTTGTCATGGTTCGGTTCTCAGCCTGTTGTGCTTTTGTGTGTGTGTGTTCCAGTGCTGCCAACGAGGGGGGCGTTCCCCAGCCCCGCACCTGCATCGCGTTGACAATCAGGACTTTAAAAGGACTCCGAGCGGCACAGCAAGCCGTCGGATTATTATTTGCTCATCTTCGTGTCCAAGTGTTCTCCGCGTTTCCTTGTTGGTAAAGTTTCTTGAATCTGCCGTCGTCTTTAGTTTACTTGTATTCACGTGTGTATTTCCGCGTCGCCTTTTGTTGTTATTCTCGTGTGATTGATTCCGTGTACATTTCGTGTCGTCCTTGCCGGGTGCAAGCGATTTATGTTTTTCTAGTCCTTGCTGTTAGCAAGTGTTTTTTTGTTACGTTAGTTCTCCTTGCCGTTTGCAAGCGATTTTGGTTATGTTAGTTTTCCTTGCAGTAGCAAGCGCTTTTTGTTACATTCGTGTTCCCTGCCTTTTGCGGGAGTTTTGTGTTTCCCAATTCCTCCTTGCCTTTTGCAAGTGCCTTTTGTTATTGCCGTGTGCCTCGCCTGTGTGCAGGGGCACCGCTGTAAATTTCGCTTACTTGCCTGCGAGCAAGCTTTGTTTCCTCGGTGCATCCAAAGTGATTAAACGAGATTGTTTTCCTCCTCTGAGCCTGCCTTTCTGGGATTCGTTTTTTATCGACTCTGCTGAGTCGTGTCAGAATAATCCGACCATGGATCCCGCAGACTCGGAGAAGGTGAGACAGGCTTTGACCAGTCAGGGACAACGGGTCGGGCAAACCGAGACCACCTTGGCCGGTCTTCAAGAGGTGGTGGGTAGACTTGCTCATCGTTGTGAGGAGATGTTCGGGAGACTCGAGCAGCTCAGTTCCCGCGGGGTGCTGAACTCGGAACTTCCGCGTTCAGACACGGCCATGTCGGCGCTCCCGGTTACGTTTAGAGAACCCGTTTTGCCCCACCCGTCACGCTACGATGGATCTCCTGGAGGTTGCGGTCAGTTTTTACATCAGTGTTCACTCATTTTCGACCAGCAACCATTTACTTACGCTCACGATCAATCCAAAGTAGCGTTCGTTATGAGCCTCCTGACTGGTCAAGCCGCTACCTGGGCTATGGTGGTGAGCAACGCACGACCAGACCTTCGGTCTTCTTTTCCAAATTTTGTGGGTGAATTTCAACGCGTGTTCGACCATCCGGTTAGGGGGAGAGAGGCCGGGGGTCGGTTGCTAGATTTAGTTCAGGGGGAAAAATCGGTCGCTGATTATTCAATCGAGTTTCGCATTCTGGCCGCCGAGAGCGGTTTTGGAGACTGTACGTTGCGGAGCGTTTTTCGTCGGGGACTGAATACACAACTCAAAGATGAACTGGCAGTCCGCGACGACACGAGCTCTTTAGAGGGACTCATTGAACTAACAATCCGTTTGGACAATCGGGTACGGGAACGGGTCCGAGAGCGTGCTGTTGAGCGGCGTGGAGCAGCCATGAACAATGACATGTCTAGACTCTCTCTCAACGACGTCGCTGAAGCGCGCACCCTTCCTGGACTTCCGGACAACGGAGGGGAGCCCATGCAAATGGGTGGTGGACGCCTGCACCCTGAGGAGCGTCGTCGCCGGTGGCTCGCTGGAGCCTGCCTGTACTGCGGTCAGCCAGGACATCGTGTGGCGTCGTGCCCAGCGCGCCCTTCACGCCAGACGCGGCCGAACGCTCGACTGGGGGGCCGTGCCGATGAGATCCTGAAGCCCGAGAAGGATGTAAGTCAGGGTAAGCATGAACCGGGGGGAACCGAACCCAGCCCTCCA
The DNA here is from genome assembly GCF_051991245.1 of Festucalex cinctus. Taxonomy (NCBI): domain Eukaryota; kingdom Metazoa; phylum Chordata; class Actinopteri; order Syngnathiformes; family Syngnathidae; genus Festucalex; species Festucalex cinctus. The sequence goes on from NW_027520277.1 coordinate 418,469, forward strand.
TCGGGGACTTCTCTCAGTGAGAAACGGCTAGAGTTGTCGGGGGAGCTGTCTGGATACGGGTTGAGTGTTAGGGTATGTGCGTTAATCGATTCCGGAGCAGATGATTGTTTTATAGACCCGTGTGTGGTTGAAGCATTAGGAAGCCCGGTAGAGACCTTGGAAAAGGTCAAGCAGGTTTTCGACCTCAACGGGCGCCTACTGGCGGAGGTACATCTGTCTACCGGTCCTCTCAACCTGAGACTCTCGGGAAATCACGAGGAGAGAAGGAGGTTTTTTATTATGCCGTCCCGTTCTGCGCCCCTAGTGTTGGGCCTTCCATGGCTTAGAACGCATAATCCGGACATCGACTGGGAAAGGCCGGCTTTAGAGAACTGGAGTCCCTTCTGCCATGCCCACTGTCTAAAGTCGGCAGGAGGGGCAACATCGGTACCAGCTAGCTTAACTCCCGAACCGGTATGTCTTGACCACGTCCCCAAAGAGTATCATGATTTAAGTAAGGTCTTTAGTAAAGATCGTGCACGAGCATTGCCACCCCATCGTCCGTATGATTGTGCGATTGACCTGATTCCCGGTGCACCATTGCCGGGTTCTCGCTTATATCAAGTGTCCCAGCCGGAACAGGACGCGTTACGGGAGTACATTACTGAGTCGCTAGCGTCAGGTCAGATACGCCCGTCCAAGTCTCCCGTAGGAGCTGGATTCTTCTTCATTGAGAAAAAAGATAAGACACTCCGCCCTTGCGTCGACTATCGCGGTCTGAATGATATTACTGTTAAGAATAAATATCCCCTTCCCCTGCTTGACTCAGCATTTGCTCCATTGCAGTCGGCCGGGGTTTTTACTAAACTGGACCTCCGAAGCGCCTATCATTTAGTGAGAATACGGGAAGGGGACGAGTGGAAGACTGCATTCAAGACGCCACTCGGACACTTTGAGTACTGTGTCATGCCTTTTGGACTGACCAACGCCCCGGCAGTGTTCCAATGTTTAATTAATGACGTTCTCAGGGATATGTTGAATACATTTTGCTTTGTTTACCTCGACGATATCCTGATTTTCTCACGCAATATTCATGAGCATAGGCAACATGTTCGCCTGGTCCTCCAGCGCCTATTAGAAAACCGGCTCTATGTGAAAGCAGAAAAGTGCGAGTTTCACGCCAAGTCTGTGCAATTCCTGGGGTTCATTATTGAGGGAGGGCAGTTACGGGCAGATCCGGTGAAAACTCAAGCCGTGGTCGAGTGGCCGACTCCCAAAAACCGTAAACAGCTTCAAAGATTTTTGGGGTTCGCTAATTTTTATCGTCGCTTTATTAAAGATTATAGTTTACGGGCAGCCCCCCTTACTAAACTGACGTCAACTAAAGTACCCTTTAGGTGGTCACCTGTTGCCGAAGATGCATTTTTGAAATTGAAACAGCAGTTTGTCAACCCGCCAGTGCTCATCCACGCTAATACAGATTTGTCTTTTGTGGTCGAGGTTGACGCGTCGGATTCAGGAGTGGGGGCGGTCCTGTCCCAGCGGTCGCCAGAAGACGGGAAGCTCCATCCCTGCGCCTTCTTCTCCCGGCGACTGAGTCCCGCAGAGGCCAACTACGACGTCGGGAATCGGGAACTTCTGGCAATCGTCTTGGCTCTACAAGAATGGCGACATTGGCTGGAGGGCGCAAAGGAACCCTTTAGGGTGTTGACGGACCACAAGAACTTGGCATACCTTCAGTCAGCCAAAAGACTCAACTCTCGGCTGGCACGTTGGGCCTTACTGTTCACAAGGTTCAACTTTGTCGTGGACTACCGCCGAGGATCCAGGAACCAGAAGCCAGACGCTTTGTCCCGGATCCACGATGCGGCCGCGCCGGAGGATGGAACAGAACCAGTCCTACCCGCACATTGTTTCGTGGGGGCAGTTCGTTGGGAGGTCGAGAAGCAAGTCACTGAAGCCCAGGAGGGGCTCGCTGTGCCGGAAGAGTGCCCGGCAGAGAAACTGTTCGTTCCTGACCCGGTGCGGGCTGTGGTCCTACGATGGGGTCACACCTCACGAGTGGCATGTCACCCAGGGATCAACCGGACTCTTGCCCTGATCAGCCAGCGGTTTTGGTGGGCCGACATGAAGAAAGACGTCACAGAATTCGTCAAGGCATGTACCGCTTGTGCGTGCGGGAAATCGTCCCACCAGCCGCCGATGGGACTGCTGAGGCCGCTACCCATCCCGACGCGGCCTTGGTCTCACATCTCGTTGGATTTCATCACCGGCCTCCCCCGGTCAAGGGGGAACACGGTAATCATGACCGTAGTCGACCGGTTTTCGAAATTGACTCACTTTGTTGCTCTATCCAAACTGCCATCGTCCTGGGAGACTGCTCAACTCCTCGTCCGTCATGTCTTCCGTCTTCACGGCATTCCGGTGGACTTGGTGTCCGACCGGGGTCCTCAATTTGTCTCCCAGGTCTGGAGGAAATTCTGCAAGCTGTTGGGCGCCACAGCCAGTTTGTCATCCGGATATCATCCACAAACCAACGGCCAGACGGAGAGGGCCAACCAGGACCTTGAAGCTGCTCTACGATGTGTTTGCCTGCACAACCCGGAATCCTGGTCTTCGCACCTCTCCTGGATCGAGTACGCCACGAACACTCTGCCGTCCTCTGCGACAGGTCTTTCTCCCTTCAAGGCGGCGTACGGCTACCAGCCACCCCTGTTCCCTTCTCAGGAAGGTCCCGTCGAACTGCCCACCATCCAACACCACCTCCGGCGGGCCCACAAGGTATGGCGGGAGACCCGAGCGGCGCTATCTCGCTCAGCGGCCCGCAATAAGGAGATTGCGGACCGTCGGCGGCGTCCGGAGCCCTCTTACAAGCCAGGAGACAAGGTCTGGCTCTCATCCCGGGACATGCGTCTGGCTGGTTGCTCGAAGAAGTTGGGTCCGCGCTACATTGGACCTTTTGAAATACTCACCGTCATCAACCCAGTAACTGTGAAACTCCGTCTTCCGCCTTCACTCAAGGTGCATCCAGTGTTCCACGTTTCCCTCCTCAAGCCAGAGACTCCCAGCCCACTGAACCCGCCAGCACCCGCTCCGCCTCCTCCCCGAGTGGTCGATGGGGATCCTGTCTACACGGTCAAGGAAATCTTGGACTCAAGGTGCAGGGGCCGGGGCTTCCAGTATCTGGTCGACTGGGAAGGTTACGGACCAGAGGAGCGGCAATGGATCCCCCGCTCCTGGATCCTTGACCCGTCTTTGCTCGACACCTTCTATGCTGCGCATCCTGATAAGCCAGGTGGTCCGCCAAGGGGCGTCCGTTAAGGGGGGGGTACTGTCATGGTTCGGTTCTCAGCCTGTTGTGCTTTTGTGTGTGTGTGTTCCAGTGCTGCCAACGAGGGGGGCGTTCCCCAGCCCCGCACCTGCATCGCGTTGACAATCAGGACTTTAAAAGGACTCCGAGCGGCACAGCAAGCCGTCGGATTATTATTTGCTCATCTTCGTGTCCAAGTGTTCTCCGCGTTTCCTTGTTGGTAAAGTTTCTTGAATCTGCCGTCGTCTTTAGTTTACTTGTATTCACGTGTGTATTTCCGCGTCGCCTTTTGTTGTTATTCTCGTGTGATTGATTCCGTGTACATTTCGTGTCGTCCTTGCCGGGTGCAAGCGATTTATGTTTTTCTAGTCCTTGCTGTTAGCAAGTGTTTTTTTGTTACGTTAGTTCTCCTTGCCGTTTGCAAGCGATTTTGGTTATGTTAGTTTTCCTTGCAGTAGCAAGCGCTTTTTGTTACATTCGTGTTCCCTGCCTTTTGCGGGAGTTTTGTGTTTCCCAATTCCTCCTTGCCTTTTGCAAGTGCCTTTTGTTATTGCCGTGTGCCTCGCCTGTGTGCAGGGGCACCGCTGTAAATTTCGCTTACTTGCCTGCGAGCAAGCTTTGTTTCCTCGGTGCATCCAAAGTGATTAAACGAGATTGTTTTCCTCCTCTGAGCCTGCCTTTCTGGGATTCGTTTTTTATCGACTCTGCTGAGTCGTGTCAGTATTTAGTTTATTTTGGCATCCGGATGATGATTCTAGCATGAAATTGCTTGGGCACCTGTTAATTTTTAAGATTTTGACACATTCAGCTCAAATGTACAATCATGCGCTAAAAACGCATTTAAAGCAATAAAAAGGTGATTATGGCTGTCAAACCTAAACCAAACGTTGTGCACTCAAATCTTTTGCTGTATTTAGTTTATTTTGGCATCCGGATGATGATTCTAGCATGAAATTGCTTGGGCACCTGTTAATTTTTAAGATTTTGACAAATTCAGCTCAAATGTACACAATTGCTGATTATGGCTGTCAAATCTAAACCAAACGTTGTGCACTCAAATCTTTTGCTGTATTTAGTTTATTTTGGCATCCGGATGATGATTCTAGCATGAAATTGCTTGGGCACCTGTTAATTTTTAAGATTTTGACACATTCAGCTCAAATGTACACAATTGCTGATTATGGCTGTCAAATCTAAACCAAACGTTGTGCACTCAAATCTTTTGCTGTATTTAGTTTATTTTGGCATCCGGATGATGATTCTAGCACTTAATTGCTTGGGCACCTGTTAATTTTTAAGATTTTGACACATTCAGCTCAAATGTACAATCATGCGCTAAAAACGCATTTAAAGCAATAAAAAGGTGATTATGGCTGTCAAACCTAAACCAAACGTTGTGCACTCAAATCTTTTGCTGTATTTAGTTTATTTTGGCATCCGGATGATGATTCTAGCATGAAATTGCTTGGGCACCTGTTAATTTTTAAGATTTTGACACATTCAGCTCAAATGTACACAATTGATTATGGCTGTCAAATCTAAACCAAACGTTGTGCACTCAAATCTTTTGCTGTATTTAGTTTATTTTGGCATCCGGATGATGATTCTAGCATGAAATTGCTTGGGCACCTGTTAATTTTTAAGATTTTGACACATTGAGCTCAAATGTACAATCATGCGCTAAAAACGCATTTAAAGCAATAAAAAGGTGATTATGGCTGTCAAACCTAAACCAAACGTTGTGCACTCAAATCTTTTGCTGTATTTAGTTTATTTTGGCATCCGGATGATGATTCTAGCATGAAATTGCTTGGGCACCTGTTAATTTTTAAGATTTTGACACATTCAGCTCAAATGTACACAATTGCTGATTATGGCTGTCAAATCTAAACCAAACGTTGTGCACTCAAATCTTTTGCTGTATTTAGTTTATTTTGGCATCCGGATGATGATTCTAGCACTTAATTGCTTGGGCACCTGTTAATTTTTAAGATTTTGACACATTCAGCTCAAATGTACAATCATGCGCTAAAAACGCATTTAAAGCAATTAAAAGGTGATTATGGCTGTCAAACCTAAACCAAACGTTGTGCACTCAAATCTTTTGCTGTATTTAGTTTATTTTGGCATCCGGATGATGATTCTAGCATGAAATTGCTTGGGCACCTGTTAATTTTTAAGATTTTGACACATTCAGCTCAAATGTACACAATTGCTGATTATGGCTGTCAAATCTAAACCAAACGTTGTGCACTCAAATCTTTTGCTGTATTTAGTTTATTTTGGCATCCGGATGATGATTCTAGCACTTAATTGCTTGGGCACCTGTTAATTTTTAAGATTTTGACACATTCAGCTCAAATGTACAATCATGCGCTAAAAACGCATTTAATGCAATAAAAAGGTGATTATGGCTGTCAAACCTAAACCAAACGTTGTGCACTCAAATCTTTTGCTGTATTTAGTTTATTTTGGCATCCGGATGATGATTCTAGCATGAAATTGCTTGGGCACCTGTTAATTTTTAAGATTTTGACACATTCAGCTCAAATGTACACAATTGCTGATTATGGCTGTCAAATCTAAACCAAACGTTGTGCACTCAAATCTTTTGCTGTATTTAGTTTATTTTGGCATCCGGATGATGATTCTAGCATGAAATTGCTTGGGCACCTGTTAATTTTTAAGATTTTGACACATTCAGCTCAAATGTACACAATTGCTGATTATGGCTGTCAAATCTAAACCAAACGTTGTGCACTCAAATCTTTTGCTGTATTTAGTTTATTTTGGCATCCGGATGATGATTCTAGCACTTAATTGCTTGGGCACCTGTTAATTTTTAAGATTTTGACACATTCAGCTCAAATGTACAATCATGCGCTAAAAACGCATTTAAAGCAATAAAAAGGTGATTATGGCTGTCAAACCTAAACCAAACGTTGTGCACTCAAATCTTTTGCTGTATTTAGTTTATTTTGGCATCCGGATGATGATTCTAGCATGAAATTGCTTGGGCACCTGTTAATTTTTAAGATTTTGACACATTCAGCTCAAATGTACACAATTGCTGATTATGGCTGTCAAACCTAAACCAAACGTTGTGCACTCAAATCTTTTGCTATATTTAGTTTATTTTGGCATCCGGATGATGATTCTAGCATGAAATTGCTTGGGCACCTGTTAATTTTTAAGATTTTGACACATTCAGCTCAAATGTACAATCATGCGCTAAAAACGCATTTAAAGCAATAAAAAGGTGATTATGGCTGTCAAACCTAAACCAAACGTTGTGCACTCAAATCTTTTGTTGTATTTAGTTTATTTTGGCATCCGGATGATGATTCTAGCATGAAATTGCTTGGGCACCTGTTAATTTTTAAGATTTTGACACATTCAGCTCAAATGTACACAATTGCTGATTATGGCTGTCAAATCTAAACCAAACGTTGTGCACTCAAATCTTTTGCTGTATTTAGTTTATTTTGGCATCCGGATGATGATTCTAGCACTTAATTGCTTGGGCACCTGTTAATTTTTAAGATTTTGACACATTGAGCTCAAATGTACAATCATGCGCTAAAAACGCATTTAAAGCAATAAAAAGGTGATTATGGCTGTCAAACCTAAACCAAACGTTGTGCACTCAAATCTTTTGCTGTATTTAGTTTATTTTGGCATCCGGATGATGATTCTAGCATGAAATTGCTTGGGCACCTGTTAATTTTTAAGATTTTGACACATTCAGCTCAAATGTACACAATTGCTGATTATGGCTGTCAAATCTAAACCAAACGTTGTGCACTCAAATCTTTTGCTGTATTTAGTTTATTTTGGCATCCGGATGATGATTCTAGCACTTAATTGCTTGGGCACCTGTTAATTTTTAAGATTTTGACACATTCAGCTCAAATGTACAATCATGCGCTAAAAACGCATTTAAAGCAATAAAAAGGTGATTATGGCTGTCAAACCTAAACCAAACGTTGTGCACTCAAATCTTTTGCTGTATTTAGTTTATTTTGGCATCCGGATGATGATTCTAGCATGAAATTGCTTGGGCACCAGTTAATTTTTAAGATTTTGACACATTCAGCTCAAATGTACACAATTGCTGATTATGGCTGTCAAACCTAAACCAAACGTTGTGCACTCAAATCTTTTGCTATATTTAGTTTATTTTGGCATCCGGATGATGATTCTAGCATGAAATTGCTTGGGCACCTGTTAATTTTTAAGATTTTGACACATTCAGCTCAAATGCACAATCATGCGATAAAAACGCATTTAAAGCAATAAAAAGGTGATTATGGCTGTCAAACCTAAACCAAACGTTGTGCACTCAAATCTTTTGCTGTATTTAGTTTATTTTGGCATCCGGATGATGATTCTAGCATGAAATTGCTTGGGCACCTGTTAATTTTTAAGATTTTGACACATTCAGCTCAAATGTACACAATTGCTGATTATGGCTGTCAAATCTAAACCAAACGTTGTGCACTCAAATCTTTTGCTGTATTTAGTTTATTTTGGCATCCGGATGATGATTCTAGCACTTAATTGCTTGGGCACCTGTTAATTTTTAAGATTTTGACACATTCAGCTCAAATGTACAATCATGCGCTAAAAACGCATTTAAAGCAATTAAAAGGTGATTATGGCTGTCAAACCTAAACCAAACGTTGTGCACTCAAATCTTTTGCTGTATTTAGTTTATTTTGGCATCCGGATGATGATTCTAGCATGAAATTGCTTGGGCACCTGTTAATTTTTAAGATTTTGACACATTCAGCTCAAATGTACACAATTGCTGATTATGGCTGTCAAATCTAAACCAAACGTTGTGCACTCAAATCTTTTGCTGTATTTAGTTTATTTTGGCATCCGGATGATGATTCTAGCACTTAATTGCTTGGGCACCTGTTAATTTTTAAGATTTTGACACATTCAGCTCAAATGTACAATCATGCGCTAAAAACGCATTTAATGCAATAAAAAGGTGATTATGGCTGTCAAACCTAAACCAAACGTTGTGCACTCAAATCTTTTGCTGTATTTAGTTTATTTTGGCATCCGGATGATGATTCTAGCATGAAATTGCTTGGGCACCTGTTAATTTTTAAGATTTTGACACATTCAGCTCAAATGTACACAATTGCTGATTATGGCTGTCAAATCTAAACCAAACGTTGTGCACTCAAATCTTTTGCTGTATTTAGTTTATTTTGGCATCCGGATGATGATTCTAGCATGAAATTGCTTGGGCACCTGTTAATTTTTAAGATTTTGACACATTCAGCTCAAATGTACACAATTGCTGATTATGGCTGTCAAATCTAAACCAAACGTTGTGCACTCAAATCTTTTGCTGTATTTAGTTTATTTTGGCATCCGGATGATGATTCTAGCACTTAATTGCTTGGGCACCTGTTAATTTTTAAGATTTTGACACATTCAGCTCAAATGTACAATCATGCGCTAAAAACGCATTTAAAGCAATAAAAAGGTGATTATGGCTGTCAAACCTAAACCAAACGTTGTGCACTCAAATCTTTTGCTGTATTTAGTTTATTTTGGCATCCGGATGATGATTCTAGCATGAAATTGCTTGGGCACCTGTTAATTTTTAAGATTTTGACACATTCAGCTCAAATGTACACAATTGCTGATTATGGCTGTCAAATCTAAACCAAACGTTGTGCACTCAAATCTTTTGCTGTATTTAGTTTATTTTGGCATCCGGATGATGATTCTAGCATGAAATTGCTTGGGCACCTGTTAATTTTTAAGATTTTGACACATTGAGCTCAAATGTACAATCATGCGCTAAAAACGCATTTAAAGCAATAAAAAGGTGATTATGGCTGTCAAACCTAAACCAAACGTTGTGCACTCAAATCTTTTGCTGTATTTAGTTTATTTTGGCATCCGGATGATGATTCTAGCATGAAATTGCTTGGGCACCTGTTAATTTTTAAGATTTTGACACATTCAGCTCAAATGTACACAATTGCTGATTATGGCTGTCAAATCTAAACCAAACGTTGTGCACTCAAATCTTTTGCTGTATTTAGTTTATTTTGGCATCCGGATGATGATTCTAGCATGAAATTGCTTGGGCACCTGTTAATTTTTAAGATTTTGACACATTCAGCTCAAATGTACAATCATGCGCTAAAAACGCATTTAAAGCAATAAAAAGGTGATTATGGCTGTCAAACCTAAACCAAACGTTGTGCACTCAAATCTTTTGCTGTATTTAGTTTATTTTGGCATCCGGATGATGATTCTAGCATGAAATTGCTTCGGCACCTGTTAATTTTTAAGATTTTGACACATTCAGCTCAAATGTACACAATTGCTGATTATGGCTGTCAAATCTAAACCAAACGTTGTGCACTCAAATCTTTTGCTGTATTTAGTTTATTTTGGCATCCGGATGATGATTCTAGCATGAAATTGCTTGGGCACCTGTTAATTTTTAAGATTTTGACACATTCAGCTCAAATGTACACAATTGCTGATTATGGCTGTCAAATCTAAACCAAACGTTGTGCACTCAAATCTTTTGCTGTATTTAGTTTATTTTGGCATCCGGATGATGATTCTAGCATGAAATTGCTTGGGCACCTGTTAATTTTTAAGATTTTGACACATTCAGCTCAAATGTACAATCATGCGCTAAAAACGCATTTAAAGCAATAAAAAGGTGATTATGGCTGTCAAACCTAAACCAAACGTTGTGCACTCAAATCTTTTGCTGTATTTAGTTTATTTTGGCATCCGGATGATGATTCTAGCATGAAATTGCTTGGGCACCTGTTAATTTTTAAGATTTTGACACATTCAGCTCAAATGTACACAATTGCTGATTATGGCTGTCAAATCTAAACCAAACGTTGTGCACTCAAATCTTTTGCTGTATTTAGTTTATTTTGGCATCCGGATGATGATTCTAGCATGAAATTGCTTGGGCACCTGTTAATTTTTAAGATTTTGACACATTCAGCTCAAATGTACAATCATGCGCTAAAAACGCATTTAAAGCAATAAAAAGGTGATTATGGCTGTCAAACCTAAACCAAACGTTGTGCACTCAAATCTTTTGCTGTATTTAGTTTATTTTGGCATCCGGATGATGATTCTAGCATGAAATTGCTTGGGCACCTGTTAATTTTTAAGATTTTGACACATTCAGCTCAAATGTACACAATTGATTATGGCTGTCAAATCTAAACCAAACGTTGTGCACTCAAATCTTTTGCTGTATTTAGTTTATTTTGGCATCCGGATGATGATTCTAGCATGAAATTGCTTGGGCACCTGTTAATTTTTAAGATTTTGACACATTGAGCTCAAATGTACAATCATGCGCTAAAAACGCATTTAAAGCAATAAAAAGGTGATTATGGCTGTCAAACCTAAACCAAACGTTGTGCACTCAAATCTTTTGCTGTATTTAGTTTATTTTGGCATCCGGATGATGATTCTAGCATGAAATTGCTTGGGCACCTGTTAATTTTTAAGATTTTGACACATTCAGCTCAAATGTACACAATTGCTGATTATGGCTGTCAAATCTAAACCAAACGTTGTGCACTCAAATCTTTTGCTGTATTTAGTTTATTTTGGCATCCGGATGATGATTCTAGCATGAAATTGCTTGGGCACCTGTTAATTTTTAAGATTTTGACACATTCAGCTCAAATGTACACAATTGCTGATTATGGCTGTCAAACCTAAACCAAACGTTGTGCACTCAAATCTTTTGCTATATTTAGTTTATTTTGGCATCCGGATGATGATTCTAGCATGAAATTGCTTGGGCACCTGTTAATTTTTAAGATTTTGACACATTCAGCTCAAATGTACAATCATGCGCTAAAAACGCATTTAAAGCAATAAAAAGGTGATTATGGCTGTCAAACCTAAACCAAACGTTGTGCACTCAAATCTTTTGCTGTATTTAGTTTATTTTGGCATCCGGATGATGATTCTAGCATGAAATTGCTTGGGCACCTGTTAATTTTTAAGATTTTGACACATTCAGCTCAAATGTACACAATTGCTGATTATGGCTGTCAAATCTAAACCAAACGTTGTGCACTCAAATCTTTTGCTGTATTTAGTTTATTTTGGCATCCGGATGATGATTCTAGCACTTAATTGCTTGGGCACCTGTTAATTTTTAAGATTTTGACACATTCAGCTCAAATGTACAATCATGCGCTAAAAACGCATTTAAAGCAATAAAAAGGTGATTATGGCTGTCAAACCTAAACCAAACGTTGTGCACTCAAATCTTTTGCTGTATTTAGTTTATTTTGGCATCCGGATGATGATTCTAGCATGAAATTGCTTGGGCACCTGTTAATTTTTAAGATTTTGACACATTCAGCTCAAATGTACACAATTGCTGATTATGGCTGTCAAACCTAAACCAAACGTTGTGCACTCAAATCTTTTGCTATATTTAGTTTATTTTGGCATCCGGATGATGATTCTAGCATGAAATTGCTTGGGCACCTGTTAATTTTTAAGATTTTGACACATTCAGCTCAAATGTACAATCATGCGCTAAAAACGCATTTAAAGCAATAAAAAGGTGATTATGGCTGTCAAACCTAAACCAAACGTTGTGCACTCAAATCTTTTGTTGTATTTAGTTTATTTTGGCATCCGGATGATGATTCTAGCATGAAATTGCTTGGGCACCTGTTAATTTTTAAGATTTTGACACATTCAGCTCAAATGTACACAATTGCTGATTATGGCTGTCAAATCTAAACCAAACGTTGTGCACTCAAATCTTTTGCTGTATTTAGTTTATTTTGGCATCCGGATGATGATTCTAGCACTTAATTGCTTGGGCACCTGTTAATTTTTAAGATTTTGACACATTGAGCTCAAATGTACAATCATGCGCTAAAAACGCATTTAAAGCAATAAAAAGGTGATTATGGCTGTCAAACCTAAACCAAACGTTGTGCACTCAAATCTTTTGCTGTATTTAGTTTATTTTGGCATCCGGATGATGATTCTAGCATGAAATTGCTTGGGCACCTGTTAATTTTTAAGATTTTGACACATTCAGCTCAAATGTACACAATTGCTGATTATGGCTGTCAAATCTAAACCAAACGTTGTGCACTCAAATCTTTTGCTGTATTTAGTTTATTTTGGCATCCGGATGATGATTCTAGCACTTAATTGCTTGGGCACCTGTTAATTTTTAAGATTTTGACACATTCAGCTCAAATGTACAATCATGCGCTAAAAACGCATTTAAAGCAATAAAAAGGTGATTATGGCTGTCAAACCTAAACCAAACGTTGTGCACTCAAATCTTTTGCTGTATTTAGTTTATTTTGGCATCCGGATGATGATTCTAGCATGAAATTGCTTGGGCACCAGTTAATTTTTAAGATTTTGACACATTCAGCTCAAATGTACACAATTGCTGATTATGGCTGTCAAACCTAAACCAAACGTTGTGCACTCAAATCTTTTGCTATATTTAGTTTATTTTGGCATCCGGATGATGATTCTAGCATGAAATTGCTTGGGCACCTGTTAATTTTTAAGATTTTGACACATTCAGCTCAAATGCACAATCATGCGATAAAAACGCATTTAAAGCAATAAAAAGGTGATTATGGCTGTCAAACCTAAACCAAACGTTGTGCACTCAAATCTTTTGCTGTATTTAGTTTATTTTGGCATCCGGATGATGATTCTAGCATGAAATTGCTTGGGCACCTGTTAATTTTTAAGATTTTGACACATTCAGCTCAAATGTACACAATTGCTGATTATGGCTGTCAAATCTAAACCAAACGTTGTGCACTCAAATCTTTTGCTGTATTTAGTTTATTTTGGCATCCGGATGATGATTCTAGCACTTAATTGCTTGGGCACCTGTTAATTTTTAAGATTTTGACACATTCAGCTCAAATGTACAATCATGCGCTAAAAACGCATTTAAAGCAATTAAAAGGTGATTATGGCTGTCAAACCTAAACCAAACGTTGTGCACTCAAATCTTTTGCTGTATTTAGTTTATTTTGGCATCCGGATGATGATTCTAGCATGAAATTGCTTGGGCACCTGTTAATTTTTAAGATTTTGACACATTCAGCTCAAATGTACACAATTGCTGATTATGGCTGTCAAATCTAAACCAAACGTTGTGCACTCAAATCTTTTGCTGTATTTAGTTTATTTTGGCATCCGGATGATGATTCTAGCACTTAATTGCTTGGGCACCTGTTAATTTTTAAGATTTTGACACATTCAGCTCAAATGTACAATCATGCGCTAAAAACGCATTTAATGCAATAAAAAGGTGATTATGGCTGTCAAACCTAAACCAAACGTTGTGCACTCAAATCTTTTGCTGTATTTAGTTTATTTTGGCATCCGGATGATGATTCTAGCATGAAATTGCTTGGGCACCTGTTAATTTTTAAGATTTTGACACATTCAGCTCAAATGTACACAATTGCTGATTATGGCTGTCAAATCTAAACCAAACGTTGTGCACTCAAATCTTTTGCTGTATTTAGTTTATTTTGGCATCCGGATGATGATTCTAGCATGAAATTGCTTGGGCACCTGTTAATTTTTAAGATTTTGACACATTCAGCTCAAATGTACACAATTGCTGATTATGGCTGTCAAATCTAAACCAAACGTTGTGCACTCAAATCTTTTGCTGTATTTAGTTTATTTTGGCATCCGGATGATGATTCTAGCACTTAATTGCTTGGGCACCTGTTAATTTTTAAGATTTTGACACATTCAGCTCAAATGTACAATCATGCGCTAAAAACGCATTTAAAGCAATAAAAAGGTGATTATGGCTGTCAAACCTAAACCAAACGTTGTGCACTCAAATCTTTTGCTGTATTTAGTTTATTTTGGCATCCGGATGATGATTCTAGCATGAAATTGCTTGGGCACCTGTTAATTTTTAAGATTTTGACACATTCAGCTCAAATGTACACAATTGCTGATTATGGCTGTCAAATCTAAACCAAACGTTGTGCACTCAAATCTTTTGCTGTATTTAGTTTATTTTGGCATCCGGATGATGATTCTAGCATGAAATTGCTTGGGCACCTGTTAATTTTTAAGATTTTGACACATTGAGCTCAAATGTACAATCATGCGCTAAAAACGCATTTAAAGCAATAAAAAGGTGATTATGGCTGTCAAACCTAAACCAAACGTTGTGCACTCAAATCTTTTGCTGTATTTAGTTTATTTTGGCATCCGGATGATGATTCTAGCATGAAATTGCTTGGGCACCTGTTAATTTTTAAGATTTTGACACATTCAGCTCAAATGTACACAATTGCTGATTATGGCTGTCAAATCTAAACCAAACGTTGTGCACTCAAATCTTTTGCTGTATTTAGTTTATTTTGGCATCCGGATGATGATTCTAGCATGAAATTGCTTGGGCACCTGTTAATTTTTAAGATTTTGACACATTCAGCTCAAATGTACAATCATGCGCTAAAAACGCATTTAAAGCAATAAAAAGGTGATTATGGCTGTCAAACCTAAACCAAACGTTGTGCACTCAAATCTTTTGCTGTATTTAGTTTATTTTGGCATCCGGATGATGATTCTAGCATGAAATTGCTTCGGCACCTGTTAATTTTTAAGATTTTGACACATTCAGCTCAAATGTACACAATTGCTGATTATGGCTGTCAAATCTAAACCAAACGTTGTGCACTCAAATCTTTTGCTGTATTTAGTTTATTTTGGCATCCGGATGATGATTCTAGCATGAAATTGCTTGGGCACCTGTTAATTTTTAAGATTTTGACACATTCAGCTCAAATGTACACAATTGCTGATTATGGCTGTCAAATCTAAACCAAACGTTGTGCACTCAAATCTTTTGCTGTATTTAGTTTATTTTGGCATCCGGATGATGATTCTAGCATGAAATTGCTTGGGCACCTGTTAATTTTTAAGATTTTGACACATTCAGCTCAAATGTACAATCATGCGCTAAAAACGCATTTAAAGCAATAAAAAGGTGATTATGGCTGTCAAACCTAAACCAAACGTTGTGCACTCAAATCTTTTGCTGTATTTAGTTTATTTTGGCATCCGGATGATGATTCTAGCATGAAATTGCTTGGGCACCTGTTAATTTTTAAGATTTTGACACATTCAGCTCAAATGTACACAATTGCTGATTATGGCTGTCAAATCTAAACCAAACGTTGTGCACTCAAATCTTTTGCTGTATTTAGTTTATTTTGGCATCCGGATGATGATTCTAGCATGAAATTGCTTGGGCACCTGTTAATTTTTAAGATTTTGACACATTCAGCTCAAATGTACACAATTGCTGATTATGGCTGTCAAATCTAAACCAAACGTTGTGCACTCAAATCTTTTGCTGTATTTAGTTTATTTTGGCATCCGGATGATGATTCTAGCACTTAATTGCTTGGGCACCTGTTAATTTTTAAGATTTTGACACATTCAGCTCAAATGTACAATCATGCGCTAAAAACGCATTTAAAGCAATAAAAAGGTGATTATGGCTGTCAAACCTAAACCAAACGTTGTGCACTCAAATCTTTTGCTGTATTTAGTTTATTTTGGCATCCGGATGATGATTCTAGCATGAAATTGCTTGGGCACCTGTTAATTTTTAAGATTTTGACACATTCAGCTCAAATGTACACAATTGATTATGGCTGTCAAATCTAAACCAAACGTTGTGCACTCAAATCTTTTGCTGTATTTAGTTTATTTTGGCATCCGGATGATGATTCTAGCATGAAATTGCTTGGGCACCTGTTAATTTTTAAGATTTTGACACATTGAGCTCAAATGTACAATCATGCGCTAAAAACGCATTTAAAGCAATAAAAAGGTGATTATGGCTGTCAAACCTAAACCAAACGTTGTGCACTCAAATCTTTTGCTGTATTTAGTTTATTTTGGCATCCGGATGATGATTCTAGCATGAAATTGCTTGGGCACCTGTTAATTTTTAAGATTTTGACACATTCAGCTCAAATGTACACAATTGCTGATTATGGCTGTCAAATCTAAACCAAACGTTGTGCACTCAAATCTTTTGCTGTATTTAGTTTATTTTGGCATCCGGATGATGATTCTAGCATGAAATTGCTTGGGCACCTGTTAATTTTTAAGATTTTGACACATTCAGCTCAAATGTACACAATTGCTGATTATGGCTGTCAAACCTAAACCAAACGTTGTGCACTCAAATCTTTTGCTATATTTAGTTTATTTTGGCATCCGGATGATGATTCTAGCATGAAATTGCTTGGGCACCTGTTAATTTTTAAGATTTTGACACATTCAGCTCAAATGTACAATCATGCGCTAAAAACGCATTTAAAGCAATAAAAAGGTGATTATGGCTGTCAAACCTAAACCAAACGTTGTGCACTCAAATCTTTTGCTGTATTTAGTTTATTTTGGCATCCGGATGATGATTCTAGCATGAAATTGCTTGGGCACCTGTTAATTTTTAAGATTTTGACACATTCAGCTCAAATGTACACAATTGCTGATTATGGCTGTCAAATCTAAACCAAACGTTGTGCACTCAAATCTTTTGCTGTATTTAGTTTATTTTGGCATCCGGATGATGATTCTAGCACTTAATTGCTTGGGCACCTGTTAATTTTTAAGATTTTGACACATTCAGCTCAAATGTACAATCATGCGCTAAAAACGCATTTAAAGCAATAAAAAGGTGATTATGGCTGTCAAACCTAAACCAAACGTTGTGCACTCAAATCTTTTGCTGTATTTAGTTTATTTTGGCATCCGGATGATGATTCTAGCATGAAATTGCTTGGGCCACCTGTTAATTTTTAAGATTTTGACACATTCAGCTCAAATGTACACAATTGCTGATTATGGCTGTCAAACCTAAACCAAACGTTGTGCACTCAAATCTTTTGCTATATTTAGTTTATTTTGGCATCCGGATGATGATTCTAGCATGAAATTGCTTGGGCACCTGTTAATTTTTAAGATTTTGACACATTCAGCTCAAATGTACAATCATGCGCTAAAAACGCATTTAAAGCAATAAAAAGGTGATTATGGCTGTCAAACCTAAACCAAACGTTGTGCACTCAAATCTTTTGCTGTATTTAGTTTATTTTGGCATCCGGATGATGATTCTAGCATGAAATTGCTTGGGCACCTGTTAATTTTTAAGATTTTGACACATTCAGCTCAAATGTACAATCATGCGCTAAAAACGCATTTAAAGCAATAAAAAGGTGATTATGGCTGTCAAACCTAAACCAAACGTTGTGCACTCAAATCTTTTGCTGTATTTAGTTTATTTTGGCATCCGGATGATGATTCTAGCATGAAATTGCTTGGGCACCTGTTAATTTTTAAGATTTTGACAAATTCAGCTCAAATGTACACAATTGCTGATTATGGCTGTCAAATCTAAACCAAACGTTGTGCACTCAAATCTTTTGCTGTATTTAGTTTATTTTGGCATCCGGATGATGATTCTAGCATGAAATTGCTTGGGCACCTGTTAATTTTTAAGATTTTGACACATTCAGCTCAAATGTACACAATTGCTGATTATGGCTGTCAAATCTAAACCAAACGTTGTGCACTCAAATCTTTTGCTGTATTTAGTTTATTTTGGCATCCGGATGATGATTCTAGCACTTAATTGCTTGGGCACCTGTTAATTTTTAAGATTTTGACACATTCAGCTCAAATGTACAATCATGCGCTAAAAACGCATTTAAAGCAATAAAAAGGTGATTATGGCTGTCAAACCTAAACCAAACGTTGTGCACTCAAATCTTTTGCTGTATTTAGTTTATTTTGGCATCCGGATGATGATTCTAGCATGAAATTGCTTGGGCACCTGTTAATTTTTAAGATTTTGACACATTCAGCTCAAATGTACACAATTGCTGATTATGGCTGTCAAATCTAAACCAAACGTTGTGCACTCAAATCTTTTGCTGTATTTAGTTTATTTTGGCATCCGGATGATGATTCTAGCATGAAATTGCTTGGGCACCTGTTAATTTTTAAGATTTTGACACATTCAGCTCAAATGTACAATCATGCGCTAAAAACGCATTTAAAGCAATAAAAAGGTGATTATGGCTGTCAAACCTAAACCAAACGTTGTGCACTCAAATCTTTTGCTGTATTTAGTTTATTTTGGCATCCGGATGATGATTCTAGCATGAAATTGCTTGGGCACCTGTTAATTTTTAAGATTTTGACACATTCAGCTCAAATGTACACAATTGCTGATTATGGCTGTCAAATCTAAACCAAACGCTGTGCACTCAAATCTTTTGCTGTATTTAGTTTATTTTGGCATCCGGATGATGATTCTAGCATGAAATTGCTTGGGCACCTGTTAATTTTTAAGATTTTGACACATTCAGCTCAAATGTACAATCATGCGCTAAAAACGCATTTAAAGCAATAAAAAGGTGATTATGGCTGTCAAACCTAAACCAAACGTTGTGCACTCAAATCTTTTGCTGTATTTAGTTTATTTTGGCATCCGGATGATGATTCTAGCATGAAATTGCTTGGGCACCTGTTAATTTTTAAGATTTTGACACATTCAGCTCAAATGTACACAATTGCTGATTATGGCTGTCAAATCTAAACCAAACGTTGTGCACTCAAATCTTTTGCTGTATTTAGTTTATTTTGGCATCCGGATGATGATTCTAGCATGAAATGGCTTGGGCACCTGTTAATTTTTAAGATTTTGACACATTCAGCTCAAATGTACAATCATGCGCTAAAAACGCATTTAAAGCAATAAAAAGGTGATTATGGCTGTCAAACCTAAACCAAACGTTGTGCACTCAAATCTTTTGCTGTATTTAGTTTATTTTGGCATCCGGATGATGATTCTAGCATGAAATTGCTTGGGCACCTGTTAATTTTTAAGATTTTGACACATTGAGCTCAAATGTACAATCATGCGCTAAAAACGCATTTAAAGCAATAAAAAGGTGATTATGGCTGTCAAACCTAAACCAAACGTTGTGCACTCAAATCTTTTGCTGTATTTAGTTTATTTTGGCATCCGGATGATGATTCTAGCATGAAATTGCTTGGGCACCTGTTAATTTTTAAGATTTTGACACATTCAGCTCAAATGTACACAATTGCTGATTATGGCTGTCAAATCTAAACCAAACGTTGTGCACTCAAATCTTTTGCTGTATTTAGTTTATTTTGGCATCCGGATGATGATTCTAGCACTTAATTGCTTGGGCACCTGTTAATTTTTAAGATTTTGACACATTCAGCTCAAATGTACAATCATGCGCTAAAAACGCATTTAAAGCAATTAAAAGGTGATTATGGCTGTCAAACCTAAACCAAACGTTGTGCACTCAAATCTTTTGCTGTATTTAGTTTATTTTGGCATCCGGATGATGATTCTAGCATGAAATTGCTTGGGCACCTGTTAATTTTTAAGATTTTGACACATTCAGCTCAAATGTACACAATTGCTGATTATGGCTGTCAAATCTAAACCAAACGTTGTGCACTCAAATCTTTTGCTGTATTTAGTTTATTTTGGCATCCGGATGATGATTCTAGCACTTAATTGCTTGGGCACCTGTTAATTTTTAAGATTTTGACACATTCAGCTCAAATGTACAATCATGCGCTAAAAACGCATTTAAAGCAATAAAAAGGTGATTATGGCTGTCAAACCTAAACCAAACGTTGTGCACTCAAATCTTTTGCTGTATTTAGTTTATTTTGGCATCCGGATGATGATTCTAGCATGAAATTGCTTCGGCACCTGTTAATTTTTAAGATTTTGACACATTCAGCTCAAATGTACACAATTGCTGATTATGGCTGTCAAATCTAAACCAAACGTTGTGCACTCAAATCTTTTGCTGTATTTAGTTTATTTTGGCATCCGGATGATGATTCTAGCATGAAATTGCTTGGGCACCTGTTAATTTTTAAGATTTTGACACATTCAGCTCAAATGTACAATCATGCGCTAAAAACGCATTTAAAGCAATAAAAAGGTGATTATGGCTGTCAAACCTAAACCAAACGTTGTGCACTCAAATCTTTTGCTGTATTTAGTTTATTTTGGCATCCGGATGATGATTCTAGCATGAAATTGCTTGGGCACCTGTTAATTTTTAAGATTTTGACACATTCAGCTCAAATGTACACAATTGCTGATTATGGCTGTCAAATCTAAACCAAACGTTGTGCACTCAAATCTTTTGCTGTATTTAGTTTATTTTGGCATCCGGATGATGATTCTAGCATGAAATTGCTTGGGCACCTGTTAATTTTTAAGATTTTGACACATTCAGCTCAAATGTACACAATTGCTGATTATGGCTGTCAAATCTAAACCAAACGTTGTGCACTCAAATCTTTTGCTGTATTTAGTTTATTTTGGCATCCGGATGATGATTCTAGCACTTAATTGCTTGGGCACCTGTTAATTTTTAAGATTTTGACACATTCAGCTCAAATGTACAATCATGCGCTAAAAACGCATTTAAAGCAATAAAAAGGTGATTATGGCTGTCAAACCTAAACCAAACGTTGTGCACTCAAATCTTTTGCTGTATTTAGTTTATTTTGGCATCCGGATGATGATTCTAGCATGAAATTGCTTGGGCACCTGTTAATTTTTAAGATTTTGACACATTCAGCTCAAATGTACACAATTGCTGATTATGGCTGTCAAACCTAAACCAAACGTTGTGCACTCAAATCTTTTGCTATATTTAGTTTATTTTGGCATCCGGATGATGATTCTAGCATGAAATTGCTTGGGCACCTGTTAATTTTTAAGATTTTGACACATTCAGCTCAAATGTACAATCATGCGCTAAAAACGCATTTAAAGCAATAAAAAGGTGATTATGGCTGTCAAACCTAAACCAAACGTTGTGCACTCAAATCTTTTGTTGTATTTAGTTTATTTTGGCATCCGGATGATGATTCTAGCATGAAATTGCTTGGGCACCTGTTAATTTTTAAGATTTTGACACATTCAGCTCAAATGTACACAATTGCTGATTATGGCTGTCAAATCTAAACCAAACGTTGTGCACTCAAATCTTTTGCTGTATTTAGTTTATTTTGGCATCCGGATGATGATTCTAGCACTTAATTGCTTGGGCACCTGTTAATTTTTAAGATTTTGACACATTGAGCTCAAATGTACAATCATGCGCTAAAAACGCATTTAAAGCAATAAAAAGGTGATTATGGCTGTCAAACCTAAACCAAACGTTGTGCACTCAAATCTTTTGCTGTATTTAGTTTATTTTGGCATCCGGATGATGATTCTAGCATGAAATTGCTTGGGCACCTGTTAATTTTTAAGATTTTGACACATTCAGCTCAAATGTACACAATTGCTGATTATGGCTGTCAAATCTAAACCAAACGTTGTGCACTCAAATCTTTTGCTGTATTTAGTTTATTTTGGCATCCGGATGATGATTCTAGCACTTAATTGCTTGGGCACCTGTTAATTTTTAAGATTTTGACACATTCAGCTCAAATGTACAATCATGCGCTAAAAACGCATTTAAAGCAATAAAAAGGTGATTATGGCTGTCAAACCTAAACCAAACGTTGTGCACTCAAATCTTTTGCTGTATTTAGTTTATTTTGGCATCCGGATGATGATTCTAGCATGAAATTGCTTGGGCACCAGTTAATTTTTAAGATTTTGACACATTCAGCTCAAATGTACACAATTGCTGATTATGGCTGTCAAACCTAAACCAAACGTTGTGCACTCAAATCTTTTGCTATATTTAGTTTATTTTGGCATCCGGATGATGATTCTAGCATGAAATTGCTTGGGCACCTGTTAATTTTTAAGATTTTGACACATTCAGCTCAAATGCACAATCATGCGATAAAAACGCATTTAAAGCAATAAAAAGGTGATTATGGCTGTCAAACCTAAACCAAACGTTGTGCACTCAAATCTTTTGCTGTATTTAGTTTATTTTGGCATCCGGATGATGATTCTAGCACTTAATTGCTTGGGCACCTGTTAATTTGTAAGATTTTGACACATTCAGCTCAAATGTACACAATTGCTGATTATGGCTGTCAAATCTAAACCAAACGTTGTGCACTCAAATCTTTTGCTGTATTTAGTTTATTTTGGCATCCGGATGATGATTCTAGCACTTAATTGCTTGGGCACCTGTTAATTTTTAAGATTTTGACACATTCAGCTCAAATGTACAATCATGCGCTAAAAACGCATTTAAAGCAATTAAAAGGTGATTATGGCTGTCAAACCTAAACCAAACGTTGTGCACTCAAATCTTTTGCTGTATTTAGTTTATTTTGGCATCCGGATGATGATTCTAGCATGAAATTGCTTTGGCACCTGTTAATTTTTAAGATTTTGACACATTCAGCTCAAATGTACACAATTGCTGATTATGGCTGTCAAATCTAAACCAAACGTTGTGCACTCAAATCTTTTGCTGTATTTAGTTTATTTTGGCATCCGGATGATGATTCTAGCACTTAATTGCTTGGGCACCTGTTAATTTTTAAGATTTTGACACATTCAGCTCAAATGTACAATCATGCGCTAAAAACGCATTTAATGCAATAAAAAGGTGATTATGGCTGTCAAACCTAAACCAAACGTTGTGCACTCAAATCTTTTGCTGTATTTAGTTTATTTTGGCATCCGGATGATGATTCTAGCATGAAATTGCTTGGGCACCTGTTAATTTTTAAGATTTTGACACATTCAGCTCAAATGTACACAATTGCTGATTATGGCTGTCAAATCTAAACCAAACGTTGTGCACTCAAATCTTTTGCTGTATTTAGTTTATTTTGGCATCCGGATGATGATTCTAGCACTTAATTGCTTGGGCACCTGTTAATTTTTAAGATTTTGACACATTCAGCTCAAATGTACAATCATGCGCTAAAAACGCATTTAAAGCAATAAAAAGGTGATTATGGCTGTCAAACCTAAACCAAACGTTGTGCACTCAAATCTTTTGCTGTATTTAGTTTATTTTGGCATCCGGATGATGATTCTAGCATGAAATTGCTTCGGCACCTGTTAATTTTTAAGATTTTGACACATTCAGCTCAAATGTACACAATTGCTGATTATGGCTGTCAAATCTAAACCAAACGTTGTGCACTCAAATCTTTTGCTGTATTTAGTTTATTTTGGCATCCGGATGATGATTCTAGCATGAAATTGCTTGGGCACCTGTTAATTTTTAAGATTTTGACACATTCAGCTCAAATGTACACAATTGCTGATTATGGCTGTCAAATCTAAACCAAACGTTGTGCACTCAAATCTTTTGCTGTATTTAGTTTATTTTGGCATCCGGATGATGATTCTAGCACTTAATTGCTTGGGCACCTGTTAATTTTTAAGATTTTGACACATTCAGCTCAAATGTACAATCATGCGCTAAAAACGCATTTAAAGCAATAAAAAGGTGATTATGGCTGTCAAACCTAAACCAAACGTTGTGCACTCAAATCTTTTGCTGTATTTAGTTTATTTTGGCATCCGGATGATGATTCTAGCATGAAATTGCTTGGGCACCTGTTAATTTTTAAGATTTTGACACATTCAGCTCAAATGTACACAATTGCTGATTATGGCTGTCAAACCTAAACCAAACGTTGTGCACTCAAATCTTTTGCTATATTTAGTTTATTTTGGCATCCGGATGATGATTCTAGCATGAAATTGCTTGGGCACCTGTTAATTTTTAAGATTTTGACACATTCAGCTCAAATGTACAATCATGCGCTAAAAACGCATTTAAAGCAATAAAAAGGTGATTATGGCTGTCAAACCTAAACCAAACGTTGTGCACTCAAATCTTTTGTTGTATTTAGTTTATTTTGGCATCCGGATGATGATTCTAGCATGAAATTGCTTGGGCACCTGTTAATTTTTAAGATTTTGACACATTCAGCTCAAATGTACAATCATGCGCTAAAAACGCATTTAAAGCAATAAAAAGGTGATTATGGCTGTCAAACCTAAACCAAACGTTGTGCACTCAAATCTTTTGTTGTATTTAGTTTATTTTGGCATCCGGATGATGATTCTAGCATGAAATTGCTTGGGCACCTGTTAATTTTTAAGATTTTGACACATTCAGCTCAAATGTACACAATTGCTGATTATGGCTGTCAAATCTAAACCAAACGTTGTGCACTCAAATCTTTTGCTGTATTTAGTTTATTTTGGCATCCGGATGATGATTCTAGCACTTAATTGCTTGGGCACCTGTTAATTTTTAAGATTTTGACACATTGAGCTCAAATGTACAATCATGCGCTAAAAACGCATTTAAAGCAATAAAAAGGTGATTATGGCTGTCAAACCTAAACCAAACGTTGTGCACTCAAATCTTTTGCTGTATTTAGTTTATTTTGGCATCCGGATGATGATTCTAGCATGAAATTGCTTGGGCACCTGTTAATTTTTAAGATTTTGACACATTCAGCTCAAATGTACACAATTGCTGATTATGGCTGTCAAATCTAAACCAAACGTTGTGCACTCAAATCTTTTGCTGTATTTAGTTTATTTTGGCATCCGGATGATGATTCTAGCACTTAATTGCTTGGGCACCTGTTAATTTTTAAGATTTTGACACATTCAGCTCAAATGTACAACCATGCGCTAAAAACGCATTTAAAGCAATAAAAAGGTGATTATGGCTGTCAAACCTAAACCAAACGTTGTGCACTCAAATCTTTTGCTGTATTTAGTTTATTTTGGCATCCGGATGATGATTCTAGCATGAAATTGCTTGGGCACCAGTTAATTTTTAAGATTTTGACACATTCAGCTCAAATGTACACAATTGCTGATTATGGCTGTCAAACCTAAACCAAACGTTGTGCACTCAAATCTTTTGCTATATTTAGTTTATTTTGGCATCCGGATGATGATTCTAGCATGAAATTGCTTGGGCACCTGTTAATTTTTAAGATTTTGACACATTCAGCTCAAATGCACAATCATGCGATAAAAACGCATTTAAAGCAATAAAAAGGTGATTATGGCTGTCAAACCTAAACCAAACGTTGTGCACTCAAATCTTTTGCTGTATTTAGTTTATTTTGGCATCCGGATGATGATTCTAGCATGAAATTGCTTGGGCACCTGTTAATTTTTAAGATTTTGACACATTCAGCTCAAATGTACACAATTGCTGATTATGGCTGTCAAATCTAAACCAAACGTTGTGCACTCAAATCTTTTGCTGTATTTAGTTTATTTTGGCATCCGGATGATGATTCTAGCACTTAATTGCTTGGGCACCTGTTAATTTTTAAGATTTTGACACATTCAGCTCAAATGTACAATCATGCGCTAAAAACGCATTTAAAGCAATTAAAAGGTGATTATGGCTGTCAAACCTAAACCAAACGTTGTGCACTCAAATCTTTTGCTGTATTTAGTTTATTTTGGCATCCGGATGATGATTCTAGCATGAAATTGCTTGGGCACCTGTTAATTTTTAAGATTTTGACACATTCAGCTCAAATGTACACAATTGCTGATTATGGCTGTCAAATCTAAACCAAACGTTGTGCACTCAAATCTTTTGCTGTATTTAGTTTATTTTGGCATCCGGATGATGATTCTAGCACTTAATTGCTTGGGCACCTGTTAATTTTTAAGATTTTGACACATTCAGCTCAAATGTACAATCATGCGCTAAAAACGCATTTAATGCAATAAAAAGGTGATTATGGCTGTCAAACCTAAACCAAACGTTGTGCACTCAAATCTTTTGCTGTATTTAGTTTATTTTGGCATCCGGATGATGATTCTAGCATGAAATTGCTTGGGCACCTGTTAATTTTTAAGATTTTGACACATTCAGCTCAAATGTACACAATTGCTGATTATGGCTGTCAAATCTAAACCAAACGTTGTGCACTCAAATCTTTTGCTGTATTTAGTTTATTTTGGCATCCGGATGATGATTCTAGCATGAAATTGCTTGGGCACCTGTTAATTTTTAAGATTTTGACACATTCAGCTCAAATGTACACAATTGCTGATTATGGCTGTCAAATCTAAACCAAACGTTGTGCACTCAAATCTTTTGCTGTATTTAGTTTATTTTGGCATCCGGATGATGATTCTAGCACTTAATTGCTTGGGCACCTGTTAATTTTTAAGATTTTGACACATTCAGCTCAAATGTACAATCATGCGCTAAAAACGCATTTAAAGCAATAAAAAGGTGATTATGGCTGTCAAACCTAAACCAAACGTTGTGCACTCAAATCTTTTGCTGTATTTAGTTTATTTTGGCATCCGGATGATGATTCTAGCATGAAATTGCTTGGGCACCTGTTAATTTTTAAGATTTTGACACATTCAGCTCAAATGTACACAATTGCTGATTATGGCTGTCAAATCTAAACCAAACGTTGTGCACTCAAATCTTTTGCTGTATTTAGTTTATTTTGGCATCCGGATGATGATTCTAGCATGAAATTGCTTGGGCACCTGTTAATTTTTAAGATTTTGACACATTGAGCTCAAATGTACAATCATGCGCTAAAAACGCATTTAAAGCAATAAAAAGGTGATTATGGCTGTCAAACCTAAACCAAACGTTGTGCACTCAAATCTTTTGCTGTATTTAGTTTATTTTGGCATCCGGATGATGATTCTAGCATGAAATTGCTTGGGCACCTGTTAATTTTTAAGATTTTGACACATTCAGCTCAAATGTACACAATTGCTGATTATGGCTGTCAAATCTAAACCAAACGTTGTGCACTCAAATCTTTTGCTGTATTTAGTTTATTTTGGCATCCGGATGATGATTCTAGCATGAAATTGCTTGGGCACCTGTTAATTTTTAAGATTTTGACACATTCAGCTCAAATGTACAATCATGCGCTAAAAACGCATTTAAAGCAATAAAAAGGTGATTATGGCTGTCAAACCTAAACCAAACGTTGTGCACTCAAATCTTTTGCTGTATTTAGTTTATTTTGGCATCCGGATGATGATTCTAGCATGAAATTGCTTCGGCACCTGTTAATTTTTAAGATTTTGACACATTCAGCTCAAATGTACACAATTGCTGATTATGGCTGTCAAATCTAAACCAAACGTTGTGCACTCAAATCTTTTGCTGTATTTAGTTTATTTTGGCATCCGGATGATGATTCTAGCATGAAATTGCTTGGGCACCTGTTAATTTTTAAGATTTTGACACATTCAGCTCAAATGTACACAATTGCTGATTATGGCTGTCAAATCTAAACCAAACGTTGTGCACTCAAATCTTTTGCTGTATTTAGTTTATTTTGGCATCCGGATGATGATTCTAGCATGAAATTGCTTGGGCACCTGTTAATTTTTAAGATTTTGACACATTCAGCTCAAATGTACAATCATGCGCTAAAAACGCATTTAAAGCAATAAAAAGGTGATTATGGCTGTCAAACCTAAACCAAACGTTGTGCACTCAAATCTTTTGCTGTATTTAGTTTATTTTGGCATCCGGATGATGATTCTAGCATGAAATTGCTTGGGCACCTGTTAATTTTTAAGATTTTGACACATTCAGCTCAAATGTACACAATTGCTGATTATGGCTGTCAAATCTAAACCAAACGTTGTGCACTCAAATCTTTTGCTGTATTTAGTTTATTTTGGCATCCGGATGATGATTCTAGCATGAAATTGCTTGGGCACCTGTTAATTTTTAAGATTTTGACACATTCAGCTCAAATGTACACAATTGCTGATTATGGCTGTCAAATCTAAACCAAACGTTGTGCACTCAAATCTTTTGCTGTATTTAGTTTATTTTGGCATCCGGATGATGATTCTAGCACTTAATTGCTTGGGCACCTGTTAATTTTTAAGATTTTGACACATTCAGCTCAAATGTACAATCATGCGCTAAAAACGCATTTAAAGCAATAAAAAGGTGATTATGGCTGTCAAACCTAAACCAAACGTTGTGCACTCAAATCTTTTGCTGTATTTAGTTTATTTTGGCATCCGGATGATGATTCTAGCATGAAATTGCTTGGGCACCTGTTAATTTTTAAGATTTTGACACATTCAGCTCAAATGTACACAATTGATTATGGCTGTCAAATCTAAACCAAACGTTGTGCACTCAAATCTTTTGCTGTATTTAGTTTATTTTGGCATCCGGATGATGATTCTAGCATGAAATTGCTTGGGCACCTGTTAATTTTTAAGATTTTGACACATTGAGCTCAAATGTACAATCATGCGCTAAAAACGCATTTAAAGCAATAAAAAGGTGATTATGGCTGTCAAACCTAAACCAAACGTTGTGCACTCAAATCTTTTGCTGTATTTAGTTTATTTTGGCATCCGGATGATGATTCTAGCATGAAATTGCTTGGGCACCTGTTAATTTTTAAGATTTTGACACATTCAGCTCAAATGTACACAATTGCTGATTATGGCTGTCAAATCTAAACCAAACGTTGTGCACTCAAATCTTTTGCTGTATTTAGTTTATTTTGGCATCCGGATGATGATTCTAGCATGAAATTGCTTGGGCACCTGTTAATTTTTAAGATTTTGACACATTCAGCTCAAATGTACACAATTGCTGATTATGGCTGTCAAACCTAAACCAAACGTTGTGCACTCAAATCTTTTGCTATATTTAGTTTATTTTGGCATCCGGATGATGATTCTAGCATGAAATTGCTTGGGCACCTGTTAATTTTTAAGATTTTGACACATTCAGCTCAAATGTACAATCATGCGCTAAAAACGCATTTAAAGCAATAAAAAGGTGATTATGGCTGTCAAACCTAAACCAAACGTTGTGCACTCAAATCTTTTGCTGTATTTAGTTTATTTTGGCATCCGGATGATGATTCTAGCATGAAATTGCTTGGGCACCTGTTAATTTTTAAGATTTTGACACATTCAGCTCAAATGTACACAATTGCTGATTATGGCTGTCAAATCTAAACCAAACGTTGTGCACTCAAATCTTTTGCTGTATTTAGTTTATTTTGGCATCCGGATGATGATTCTAGCACTTAATTGCTTGGGCACCTGTTAATTTTTAAGATTTTGACACATTCAGCTCAAATGTACAATCATGCGCTAAAAACGCATTTAAAGCAATAAAAAGGTGATTATGGCTGTCAAACCTAAACCAAACGTTGTGCACTCAAATCTTTTGCTGTATTTAGTTTATTTTGGCATCCGGATGATGATTCTAGCATGAAATTGCTTGGGCACCTGTTAATTTTTAAGATTTTGACACATTCAGCTCAAATGTACACAATTGCTGATTATGGCTGTCAAACCTAAACCAAACGTTGTGCACTCAAATCTTTTGCTATATTTAGTTTATTTTGGCATCCGGATGATGATTCTAGCATGAAATTGCTTGGGCACCTGTTAATTTTTAAGATTTTGACACATTCAGCTCAAATGTACAATCATGCGCTAAAAACGCATTTAAAGCAATAAAAAGGTGATTATGGCTGTCAAACCTAAACCAAACGTTGTGCACTCAAATCTTTTGCTGTATTTAGTTTATTTTGGCATCCGGATGATGATTCTAGCATGAAATTGCTTGGGCACCTGTTAATTTTTAAGATTTTGACACATTCAGCTCAAATGTACAATCATGCGCTAAAAACGCATTTAAAGCAATAAAAAGGTGATTATGGCTGTCAAACCTAAACCAAACGTTGTGCACTCAAATCTTTTGCTGTATTTAGTTTATTTTGGCATCCGGATGATGATTCTAGCATGAAATTGCTTGGGCACCTGTTAATTTTTAAGATTTTGACAAATTCAGCTCAAATGTACACAATTGCTGATTATGGCTGTCAAATCTAAACCAAACGTTGTGCACTCAAATCTTTTGCTGTATTTAGTTTATTTTGGCATCCGGATGATGATTCTAGCATGAAATTGCTTGGGCACCTGTTAATTTTTAAGATTTTGACACATTCAGCTCAAATGTACACAATTGCTGATTATGGCTGTCAAATCTAAACCAAACGTTGTGCACTCAAATCTTTTGCTGTATTTAGTTTATTTTGGCATCCGGATGATGATTCTAGCACTTAATTGCTTGGGCACCTGTTAATTTTTAAGATTTTGACACATTCAGCTCAAATGTACAATCATGCGCTAAAAACGCATTTAAAGCAATAAAAAGGTGATTATGGCTGTCAAACCTAAACCAAACGTTGTGCACTCAAATCTTTTGCTGTATTTAGTTTATTTTGGCATCCGGATGATGATTCTAGCATGAAATTGCTTGGGCACCTGTTAATTTTTAAGATTTTGACACATTCAGCTCAAATGTACACAATTGATTATGGCTGTCAAATCTAAACCAAACGTTGTGCACTCAAATCTTTTGCTGTATTTAGTTTATTTTGGCATCCGGATGATGATTCTAGCATGAAATTGCTTGGGCACCTGTTAATTTTTAAGATTTTGACACATTGAGCTCAAATGTACAATCATGCGCTAAAAACGCATTTAAAGCAATAAAAAGGTGATTATGGCTGTCAAACCTAAACCAAACGTTGTGCACTCAAATCTTTTGCTGTATTTAGTTTATTTTGGCATCCGGATGATGATTCTAGCATGAAATTGCTTGGGCACCTGTTAATTTTTAAGATTTTGACACATTCAGCTCAAATGTACACAATTGCTGATTATGGCTGTCAAATCTAAACCAAACGTTGTGCACTCAAATCTTTTGCTGTATTTAGTTTATTTTGGCATCCGGATGATGATTCTAGCACTTAATTGCTTGGGCACCTGTTAATTTTTAAGATTTTGACACATTCAGCTCAAATGTACAATCATGCGCTAAAAACGCATTTAAAGCAATTAAAAGGTGATTATGGCTGTCAAACCTAAACCAAACGTTGTGCACTCAAATCTTTTGCTGTATTTAGTTTATTTTGGCATCCGGATGATGATTCTAGCATGAAATTGCTTGGGCACCTGTTAATTTTTAAGATTTTGACACATTCAGCTCAAATGTACACAATTGCTGATTATGGCTGTCAAATCTAAACCAAACGTTGTGCACTCAAATCTTTTGCTGTATTTAGTTTATTTTGGCATCCGGATGATGATTCTAGCACTTAATTGCTTGGGCACCTGTTAATTTTTAAGATTTTGACACATTCAGCTCAAATGTACAATCATGCGCTAAAAACGCATTTAAAGCAATAAAAAGGTGATTATGGCTGTCAAACCTAAACCAAACGTTGTGCACTCAAATCTTTTGCTGTATTTAGTTTATTTTGGCATCCGGATGATGATTCTAGCATGAAATTGCTTCGGCACCTGTTAATTTTTAAGATTTTGACACATTCAGCTCAAATGTACACAATTGCTGATTATGGCTGTCAAATCTAAACCAAACGTTGTGCACTCAAATCTTTTGCTGTATTTAGTTTATTTTGGCATCCGGATGATGATTCTAGCATGAAATTGCTTGGGCACCTGTTAATTTTTAAGATTTTGACACATTCAGCTCAAATGTACACAATTGCTGATTATGGCTGTCAAACCTAAACCAAACGTTGTGCACTCAAATCTTTTGCTATATTTAGTTTATTTTGGCATCCGGATGATGATTCTAGCATGAAATTGCTTGGGCACCTGTTAATTTTTAAGATTTTGACACATTCAGCTCAAATGTACAATCATGCGCTAAAAACGCATTTAAAGCAATAAAAAGGTGATTATGGCTGTCAAACCTAAACCAAACGTTGTGCACTCAAATCTTTTGCTGTATTTAGTTTATTTTGGCATCCGGATGATGATTCTAGCATGAAATTGCTTGGGCACCTGTTAATTTTTAAGATTTTGACACATTCAGCTCAAATGTACACAATTGCTGATTATGGCTGTCAAATCTAAACCAAACGTTGTGCACTCAAATCTTTTGCTGTATTTAGTTTATTTTGGCATCCGGATGATGATTCTAGCACTTAATTGCTTGGGCACCTGTTAATTTTTAAGATTTTGACACATTCAGCTCAAATGTACAATCATGCGCTAAAAACGCATTTAAAGCAATAAAAAGGTGATTATGGCTGTCAAACCTAAACCAAACGTTGTGCACTCAAATCTTTTGCTGTATTTAGTTTATTTTGGCATCCGGATGATGATTCTAGCATGAAATTGCTTGGGCACCTGTTAATTTTTAAGATTTTGACACATTCAGCTCAAATGTACACAATTGCTGATTATGGCTGTCAAACCTAAACCAAACGTTGTGCACTCAAATCTTTTGCTATATTTAGTTTATTTTGGCATCCGGATGATGATTCTAGCATGAAATTGCTTGGGCACCTGTTAATTTTTAAGATTTTGACACATTCAGCTCAAATGTACAATCATGCGCTAAAAACGCATTTAAAGCAATAAAAAGGTGATTATGGCTGTCAAACCTAAACCAAACGTTGTGCACTCAAATCTTTTGTTGTATTTAGTTTATTTTGGCATCCGGATGATGATTCTAGCATGAAATTGCTTGGGCACCTGTTAATTTTTAAGATTTTGACACATTCAGCTCAAATGTACACAATTGCTGATTATGGCTGTCAAATCTAAACCAAACGTTGTGCACTCAAATCTTTTGCTGTATTTAGTTTATTTTGGCATCCGGATGATGATTCTAGCATGAAATTGCTTGGGCACCTGTTAATTTTTAAGATTTTGACACATTGAGCTCAAATGTACTATCATGCGCTAAAAACGCATTTAAAGCAATAAAAAGGTGATTATGGCTGTCAAACCTAAACCAAACGTTGTGCACTCAAATCTTTTGCTGTATTTAGTTTATTTTGGCATCCGGATGATGATTCTAGCATGAAATTGCTTGGGCACCTGTTAATTTTTAAGATTTTGACACATTCAGCTCAAATGTACACAATTGCTGATTATGGCTGTCAAATCTAAACCAAACGTTGTGCACTCAAATCTTTTGCTGTATTTAGTTTATTTTGGCATCCGGATGATGATTCTAGCACTTAATTGCTTGGGCACCTGTTAATTTTTAAGATTTTGACACATTCAGCTCAAATGTACAATCATGCGCTAAAAACGCATTTAAAGCAATAAAAAGGTGATTATGGCTGTCAAACCTAAACCAAACGTTGTGCACTCAAATCTTTTGCTGTATTTAGTTTATTTTGGCATCCGGATGATGATTCTAGCATGAAATTGCTTGGGCACCTGTTAATTTTTAAGATTTTGACACATTCAGCTCAAATGTACACAATTGCTGATTATGGCTGTCAAATCTAAACCAAACGTTGTGCACTCAAATCTTTTGCTGTATTTAGTTTATTTTGGCATCCGGATGATGATTCTAGCATGAAATTGCTTGGGCACCTGTTAATTTTTAAGATTTTGACACATTCAGCTCAAATGTACAATCATGCGCTAAAAACGCATTTAAAGCAATAAAAAGGTGATTATGGCTGTCAAACCTAAACCAAACGTTGTGCACTCAAATCTTTTGCTGTATTTAGTTTATTTTGGCATCCGGATGATGATTCTAGCATGAAATTGCTTGGGCACCTGTTAATTTTTAAGATTTTGACACATTCAGCTCAAATGTACACAATTGCTGATTATGGCTGTCAAATCTAAACCAAACGTTGTGCACTCAAATCTTTTGCTGTATTTAGTTTATTTTGGCATCCGGATGATGATTCTAGCATGAAATTGCTTGGGCACCTGTTAATTTTTAAGATTTTGACACATTCAGCTCAAATGTACACAATTGCTGATTATGGCTGTCAAATCTAAACCAAACGTTGTGCACTCAAATCTTTTGCTGTATTTAGTTTATTTTGGCATCCGGATGATGATTCTAGCATGAAATTGCTTGGGCACCTGTTAATTTTTAAGATTTTGACACATTCAGCTCAAATGTACACAATTGCTGATTATGGCTGTCAAACCTAAACCAAACGTTGTGCACTCAAATCTTTTGCTATATTTAGTTTATTTTGGCATCCGGATGATGATTCTAGCATGAAATTGCTTGGGCACCTGTTAATTTTTAAGATTTTGACACATTCAGCTCAAATGTACAATCATGCGCTAAAAACGCATTTAAAGCAATAAAAAGGTGATTATGGCTGTCAAACCTAAACCAATTGTTGTGCACTCAAATCTTTTGTTGTATTTAGTTTATTTTGGCATCCGGATGATGATTCTAGCATGAAATTGCTTGGGCACCTGTTAATTTTTAAGATTTTGACACATTCAGCTCAAATGTACACAATTGCTGATTATGGCTGTCAAATCTAAACCAAACGTTGTGCACTCAAATCTTTTGCTGTATTTAGTTTATTTTGGCATCCGGATGATGATTCTAGCACTTAATTGCTTGGGCACCTGTTAATTTTTAAGATTTTGATACATTGAGCTCAAATGTACAATCATGCGCTAAAAACGCATTTAAAGCAATAAAAAGGTGATTATGGCTGTCAAACCTAAACCAAACGTTGTGCACTCAAATCTTTTGCTGTATTTAGTTTATTTTGGCATCCGGATGATGATTCTAGCATGAAATTGCTTGGGCACCTGTTAATTTTTAAGATTTTGACACATTCAGCTCAAATGTACACAATTGCTGATTATGGCTGTCAAATCTAAACCAAACGTTGTGCACTCAAATCTTTTGCTGTATTTAGTTTATTTTGGCATCCGGATGATGATTCTAGCACTTAATTGCTTGGGCACCTGTTAATTTTTAAGATTTTGACACATTGAGCTCAAATGTACTATCATGCGCTAAAAACGCATTTAAAGCAATAAAAAGGTGATTATGGCTGTCAAACCTAAACCAAACGTTGTGCACTCAAATCTTTTGCTGTATTTAGTTTATTTTGGCATCCGGATGATGATTCTAGCATGAAATTGCTTGGGCACCTGTTAATTTTTAAGATTTTGACACATTCAGCTCAAATGTACACAATTGCTGATTATGGCTGTCAAATCTAAACCAAACGTTGTGCACTCAAATCTTTTGCTGTATTTAGTTTATTTTGGCATCCGGATGATGATTCTAGCACTTAATTGCTTGGGCACCTGTTAATTTTTAAGATTTTGACACATTCAGCTCAAATGTACAATCATGCGCTAAAAACGCATTTAAAGCAATAAAAAGGTGATTATGGCTGTCAAACCTAAACCAAACGTTGTGCACTCAAATCTTTTGCTGTATTTAGTTTATTTTGGCATCCGGATGATGATTCTAGCATGAAATTGCTTGGGCACCTGTTAATTTTTAAGATTTTGACACATTCAGCTCAAATGTACACAATTGCTGATTATGGCTGTCAAATCTAAACCAAACGTTGTGCACTCAAATCTTTTGCTGTATTTAGTTTATTTTGGCATCCGGATGATGATTCTAGCATGAAATTGCTTGGGCACCTGTTAATTTTTAAGATTTTGACACATTCAGCTCAAATGTACAATCATGCGCTAAAAACGCATTTAAAGCAATAAAAAGGTGATTATGGCTGTCAAACCTAAACCAAACGTTGTGCACTCAAATCTTTTGCTGTATTTAGTTTATTTTGGCATCCGGATGATGATTCTAGCATGAAATTGCTTGGGCACCTGTTAATTTTTAAGATTTTGACACATTCAGCTCAAATGTACACAATTGCTGATTATGGCTGTCAAATCTAAACCAAACGTTGTGCACTCAAATCTTTTGCTGTATTTAGTTTATTTTGGCATCCGGATGATGATTCTAGCATGAAATTGCTTGGGCACCTGTTAATTTTTAAGATTTTGACACATTCAGCTCAAATGTACAATCATGCGCTAAAAACGCATTTAAAGCAATAAAAAGGTGAGTATGGCTGTCAAACCTAAACCAAACGTTGTGCACTCAAATCTTTTGCTGTATTTAGTTTATTTTGGCATCCGGATGATGATTCTAGCATGAAATTGCTTGGGCACCTGTTAATTTTTAAGATTTTGACACATTCAGCTCAAATGTACAATCATGCGCTAAAAACGCATTTAAAGCAATAAAAAGGTGATTATGGCTGTCAAACCTAAACCAAACGTTGTGCACTCAAATCTTTTGCTGTATTTAGTTTATTTTGGCATCCGGATGATGATTCTAGCATGAAATTGCTTGGGAACCTGTTAATTTTTAAGATTTTGACACATTCAGCTCAAATGTACACAATTGCTGATTATGGCTGTCAAATCTAAACCAAACGTTGTGCACTCAAATCTTTTGCTGTATTTAGTTTATTTTGGCATCCGGATGATGATTCTAGCACTTAATTGCTTGGGCACCTGTTAATTTTTAAGATTTTGACACATTCAGCTCAAATGTACAATCATGCGCTAAAAACGCATTTAAAGCAATAAAAAGGTGATTATGGCTGTCAAACCTAAACCAAACGTTGTGCACTCAAATCTTTTGCTGTATTTAGTTTATTTTGGCATCCGGATGATGATTCTAGCATGAAATTGCTTGGGCACCTGTTAATTTTTAAGATTTTGACACATTCAGCTCAAATGTACACAATTGCTGATTATGGCTGTCAAACCTAAACCAAACGTTGTGCACTCAAATCTTTTGCTATATTTAGTTTATTTTGGCATCCGGATGATGATTCTAGCATGAAATTGCTTGGGCACCTGTTAATTTTTAAGATTTTGACACATTCAGCTCAAATGTACAATCATGCGCTAAAAACGCATTTAAAGCAATAAAAAGGTGATTATGGCTGTCAAACCTAAACCAAACGTTGTGCACTCAAATCTTTTGTTGTATTTAGTTTATTTTGGCATCCGGATGATGATTCTAGCATGAAATTGCTTGGGCACCTGTTAATTTTTAAGATTTTGACACATTCAGCTCAAATGTACACAATTGCTGATTATGGCTGTCAAATCTAAACCAAACGTTGTGCACTCAAATCTTTTGCTGTATTTAGTTTATTTTGGCATCCGGATGATGATTCTAGCACTTAATTGCTTGGGCACCTGTTAATTTTTAAGATTTTGATACATTGAGCTCAAATGTACAATCATGCGCTAAAAACGCATTTAAAGCAATAAAAAGGTGATTATGGCTGTCAAACCTAAACCAAACGTTGTGCACTCAAATCTTTTGCTGTATTTAGTTTATTTTGGCATCCGGATGATGATTCTAGCATGAAATTGCTTGGGCACCTGTTAATTTTTAAGATTTTGACACATTCAGCTCAAATGTACACAATTGCTGATTATGGCTGTCAAATCTAAACCAAACGTTGTGCACTCAAATCTTTTGCTGTATTTAGTTTATTTTGGCATCCGGATGATGATTCTAGCACTTAATTGCTTGGGCACCTGTTAATTTTTAAGATTTTGACACATTGAGCTCAAATGTACTATCATGCGCTAAAAACGCATTTAAAGCAATAAAAAGGTGATTATGGCTGTCAAACCTAAACCAAACGTTGTGCACTCAAATCTTTTGCTGTATTTAGTTTATTTTGGCATCCGGATGATGATTCTAGCATGAAATTGCTTGGGCACCTGTTAATTTTTAAGATTTTGACACATTCAGCTCAAATGTACACAATTGCTGATTATGGCTGTCAAATCTAAACCAAACGTTGTGCACTCAAATCTTTTGCTGTATTTAGTTTATTTTGGCATCCGGATGATGATTCTAGCACTTAATTGCTTGGGCACCTGTTAATTTTTAAGATTTTGACACATTCAGCTCAAATGTACAATCATGCGCTAAAAACGCATTTAAAGCAATAAAAAGGTGATTATGGCTGTCAAACCTAAACCAAACGTTGTGCACTCAAATCTTTTGCTGTATTTAGTTTATTTTGGCATCCGGATGATGATTCTAGCATGAAATTGCTTGGGCACCTGTTAATTTTTAAGATTTTGACACATTCAGCTCAAATGTACACAATTGCTGATTATGGCTGTCAAATCTAAACCAAACGTTGTGCACTCAAATCTTTTGCTGTATTTAGTTTATTTTGGCATCCGGATGATGATTCTAGCATGAAATTGCTTGGGCACCTGTTAATTTTTAAGATTTTGACACATTCAGCTCAAATGTACAATCATGCGCTAAAAACGCATTTAAAGCAATAAAAAGGTGATTATGGCTGTCAAACCTAAACCAAACGTTGTGCACTCAAATCTTTTGCTGTATTTAGTTTATTTTGGCATCCGGATGATGATTCTAGCATGAAATTGCTTGGGCACCTGTTAATTTTTAAGATTTTGACACATTCAGCTCAAATGTACACAATTGCTGATTATGGCTGTCAAATCTAAACCAAACGTTGTGCACTCAAATCTTTTGCTGTATTTAGTTTATTTTGGCATCCGGATGATGATTCTAGCATGAAATTGCTTGGGCACCTGTTAATTTTTAAGATTTTGACACATTCAGCTCAAATGTACAATCATGCGCTAAAAACGCATTTAAAGCAATAAAAAGGTGATTATGGCTGTCAAACCTAAACCAAACGTTGTGCACTCAAATCTTTTGCTGTATTTAGTTTATTTTGGCATCCGGATGATGATTCTAGCATGAAATTGCTTGGGCACCTGTTAATTTTTAAGATTTTGACACATTCAGCTCAAATGTACACAATTGCTGATTATGGCTGTCAAATCTAAACCAAACGTTGTGCACTCAAATCTTTTGCTGTATTTAGTTTATTTTGGCATCCGGATGATGATTCTAGCATGAAATTGCTTGGGCACCTGTTAATTTTTAAGATTTTGACACATTCAGCTCAAATGTACAATCATGCGCTAAAAACGCATTTAAAGCAATAAAAAGGTGATTATGGCTGTCAAACCTAAACCAAACGTTGTGCACTCAAATCTTTTGTTGTATTTAGTTTATTTTGGCATCCGGATGATGATTCTAGCATGAAATTGCTTGGGCACCTGTTAATTTTTAAGATTTTGACACATTCAGCTCAAATGTACAATCATGCGCTAAAAACGCATTTAAAGCAATAAAAAGGTGATTATGGCTGTCAAACCTAAACCAAACGTTGTGCACTCAAATCTTTTGCTGTATTTAGTTTATTTTGGCATCCGGATGATGATTCTAGCATGAAATTGCTTGGGCACCTGTTAATTTTTAAGATTTTGACACATTCAGCTCAAATGTACACAATTGCTGATTATGGCTGTCAAATCTAAACCAAACGTTGTGCACTCAAATCTTTTGCTGTATTTAGTTTATTTTGGCATCCGGATGATGATTCTAGCACTTAATTGCTTGGGCACCTGTTAATTTTTAAGATTTTGACACATTCAGCTCAAATGTACAATCATGCGCTAAAAACGCATTTAAAGCAATAAAAAGGTGATTATGGCTGTCAAACCTAAACCAAACGTTGTGCACTCAAATCTTTTGCTGTATTTAGTTTATTTTGGCATCCGGATGATGATTCTAGCATGAAATTGCTTGGGCACCTGTTAATTTTTAAGATTTTGACACATTCAGCTCAAATGTACACAATTGCTGATTATGGCTGTCAAATCTAAACCAAACGTTGTGCACTCAAATCTTTTGCTGTATTTAGTTTATTTTGGCATCCGGATGATGATTCTAGCATGAAATTGCTTGGGCACCTGTTAATTTTTAAGATTTTGACACATTGAGCTCAAATGTACAATCATGCGCTAAAAACGCATTTAAAGCAATAAAAAGGTGATTATGGCTGTCAAACCTAAACCAAACGTTGTGCACTCAAATCTTTTGCTGTATTTAGTTTATTTTGGCATCCGGATGATGATTCTAGCATGAAATTGCTTGGGCACCTGTTAATTTTTAAGATTTTGACACATTCAGCTCAAATGTACACAATTGCTGATTATGGCTGTCAAATCTAAACCAAACGTTGTGCACTCAAATCTTTTGCTGTATTTAGTTTATTTTGGCATCCGGATGATGATTCTAGCACTTAATTGCTTGGGCACCTGTTAATTTTTAAGATTTTGACACATTCAGCTCAAATGTACAATCATGCGCTAAAAACGCATTTAAAGCAATAAAAAGGTGATTATGGCTGTCAAACCTAAACCAAACGTTGTGCACTCAAATCTTTTGCTGTATTTAGTTTATTTTGGCATCCGGATGATGATTCTAGCATGAAATTGCTTGGGCACCTGTTAATTTTTAAGATTTTGACACATTCAGCTCAAATGTACACAATTGCTGATTATGGCTGTCAAATCTAAACCAAACGTTGTGCACTCAAATCTTTTGCTGTATTTAGTTTATTTTGGCATCCGGATGATGATTCTAGCATGAAATTGCTTGGGCACCTGTTAATTTTTAAGATTTTGACACATTCAGCTCAAATGTACAATCATGCGCTAAAAACGCATTTAAAGCAATAAAAAGGTGATTATGGCTGTCAAACCTAAACCAAACGTTGTGCACTCAAATCTTTTGCTGTATTTAGTTTATTTTGGCATCCGGATGATGATTCTAGCATGAAATTGCTTGGGCACCTGTTAATTTTTAAGATTTTGACACATTCAGCTCAAATGTACACAATTGCTGATTATGGCTGTCAAATCTAAACCAAACGTTGTGCACTCAAATCTTTTGCTGTATTTAGTTTATTTTGGCATCCGGATGATGATTCTAGCATGAAATTGCTTGGGCACCTGTTAATTTTTAAGATTTTGACACATTCAGCTCAAATGTACAATCATGCGCTAAAAACGCATTTAAAGCAATAAAAAGGTGATTATGGCTGTCAAACCTAAACCAAACGTTGTGCACTCAAATCTTTTGTTGTATTTAGTTTATTTTGGCATCCGGATGATGATTCTAGCATGAAATTGCTTGGGCACCTGTTAATTTTTAAGATTTTGACACATTCAGCTCAAATGTACAATCATGCGCTAAAAACGCATTTAAAGCAATAAAAAGGTGATTATGGCTGTCAAACCTAAACCAAACGTTGTGCACTCAAATCTTTTGCTGTATTTAGTTTATTTTGGCATCCGGATGATGATTCTAGCATGAAATTGCTTGGGCACCTGTTAATTTTTAAGATTTTGACACATTCAGCTCAAATGTACACAATTGCTGATTATGGCTGTCAAATCTAAACCAAACGTTGTGCACTCAAATCTTTTGCTGTATTTAGTTTATTTTGGCATCCGGATGATGATTCTAGCACTTAATTGCTTGGGCACCTGTTAATTTTTAAGATTTTGACACATTCAGCTCAAATGTACAATCATGCGCTAAAAACGCATTTAAAGCAATAAAAAGGTGATTATGGCTGTCAAACCTAAACCAAACGTTGTGCACTCAAATCTTTTGCTGTATTTAGTTTATTTTGGCATCCGGATGATGATTCTAGCATGAAATTGCTTGGGCACCTGTTAATTTTTAAGATTTTGACACATTCAGCTCAAATGTACACAATTGCTGATTATGGCTGTCAAATCTAAACCAAACGTTGTGCACTCAAATCTTTTGCTGTATTTAGTTTATTTTGGCATCCGGATGATGATTCGAGCATGAAATTGCTTGGGCACCTGTTAATTTTTAAGATTTTGACACATTGAGCTCAAATGTACAATCATGCGCTAAAAACGCATTTAAAGCAATAAAAAGGTGATTATGGCTGTCAAACCTAAACCAAACGTTGTGCACTCAAATCTTTTGCTGTATTTAGTTTATTTTGGCATCCGGATGATGATTCTAGCATGAAATTGCTTGGGCACCTGTTAATTTCTAAGATTTTGACACATTCAGCTCAAATGTACACAATTGCTGATTATGGCTGTCAAATCTAAACCAAACGTTGTGCACTCAAATCTTTTGCTGTATTTAGTTTATTTTGGCATCCGGATGATGATTCTAGCACTTAATTGCTTGGGCACCTGTTAATTTTTAAGATTTTGACACATTCAGCTCAAATGTACAATCATGCGCTAAAAACGCATTTAAAGCAATAAAAAGGTGATTATGGCTGTCAAACCTAAACCAAACGTTGTGCACTCAAATCTTTTGCTGTATTTAGTTTATTTTGGCATCCGGATGATGATTCTAGCATGAAATTGCTTGGGCACCTGTTAATTTTTAAGATTTTGACACATTCAGCTCAAATGTACACAATTGCTGATTATGGCTGTCAAATCTAAACCAAACGTTGTGCACTCAAATCTTTTGCTGTATTTAGTTTATTTTGGCATCCGGATGATGATTCTAGCATGAAATTGCTTGGGCACCTGTTAATTTTTAAGATTTTGACACATTCAGCTCAAATGTACAATCATGCGCTAAAAACGCATTTAAAGCAATAAAAAGGTGATTATGGCTGTCAAACCTAAACCAAACGTTGTGCACTCAAATCTTTTGTTGTATTTAGTTTATTTTGGCATCCGGATGATGATTCTAGCATGAAATTGCTTGGGCACCTGTTAATTTTTAAGATTTTGACACATTCAGCTCAAATGTACAATCATGCGCTAAAAACGCATTTAAAGCAATAAAAAGGTGATTATGGCTGTCAAACCTAAACCAAACGTTGTGCACTCAAATCTTTTGCTGTATTTAGTTTATTTTGGCATCCGGATGATGATTCTAGCATGAAATTGCTTGGGCACCTGTTAATTTTTAAGATTTTGACACATTCAGCTCAAATGTACACAATTGCTGATTATGGCTGTCAAATCTAAACCAAACGTTGTGCACTCAAATCTTTTGCTGTATTTAGTTTATTTTGGCATCCGGATGATGATTCTAGCACTTAATTGCTTGGGCACCTGTTAATTTTTAAGATTTTGACACATTCAGCTCAAATGTACAATCATGCGCTAAAAACGCATTTAAAGCAATAAAAAGGTGATTATGGCTGTCAAACCTAAACCAAACGTTGTGCACTCAAATCTTTTGCTGTATTTAGTTTATTTTGGCATCCGGATGATGATTCTAGCATGAAATTGCTTGGGCACCTGTTAATTTTTAAGATTTTGACACATTCAGCTCAAATGTACACAATTGCTGATTATGGCTGTCAAATCTAAACCAAACGTTGTGCACTCAAATCTTTTGCTGTATTTAGTTTATTTTGGCATCCGGATGATGATTCGAGCATGAAATTGCTTGGGCACCTGTTAATTT
This sequence comes from Festucalex cinctus, assembly GCF_051991245.1. Classification (NCBI taxonomy): domain Eukaryota; kingdom Metazoa; phylum Chordata; class Actinopteri; order Syngnathiformes; family Syngnathidae; genus Festucalex; species Festucalex cinctus. Next base: position 462,023 of record NW_027520277.1, read on the forward strand.
TTAAGATTTTGACACATTGAGCTCAAATGTACAATCATGCGCTAAAAACGCATTTAAAGCAATAAAAAGGTGATTATGGCTGTCAAACCTAAACCAAACGTTGTGCACTCAAATCTTTTGCTGTATTTAGTTTATTTTGGCATCCGGATGATGATTCTAGCATGAAATTGCTTGGGCACCTGTTAATTTCTAAGATTTTGACACATTCAGCTCAAATGTACACAATTGCTGATTATGGCTGTCAAATCTAAACCAAACGTTGTGCACTCAAATCTTTTGCTGTATTTAGTTTATTTTGGCATCCGGATGATGATTCTAGCACTTAATTGCTTGGGCACCTGTTAATTTTTAAGATTTTGACACATTCAGCTCAAATGTACAATCATGCGCTAAAAACGCATTTAAAGCAATAAAAAGGTGATTATGGCTGTCAAACCTAAACCAAACGTTGTGCACTCAAATCTTTTGCTGTATTTAGTTTATTTTGGCATCCGGATGATGATTCTAGCATGAAATTGCTTGGGCACCTGTTAATTTTTAAGATTTTGACACATTCAGCTCAAATGTACACAATTGCTGATTATGGCTGTCAAACCTAAACCAAACGTTGTGCACTCAAATCTTTTGCTATATTTAGTTTATTTTGGCATCCGGATGATGATTCTAGCATGAAATTGCTTGGGCACCTGTTAATTTTTAAGATTTTGACACATTCAGCTCAAATGTACAATCATGCGCTAAAAACGCATTTAAAGCAATAAAAAGGTGATTATGGCTGTCAAACCTAAACCAAACGTTGTGCACTCAAATCTTTTGTTGTATTTAGTTTATTTTGGCATCCGGATGATGATTCTAGCATGAAATTGCTTGGGCACCTGTTAATTTTTAAGATTTTGACACATTCAGCTCAAATGTACACAATTGCTGATTATGGCTGTCAAATCTAAACCAAACGTTGTGCACTCAAATCTTTTGCTGTATTTAGTTTATTTTGGCATCCGGATGATGATTCTAGCACTTAATTGCTTGGGCACCTGTTAATTTTTAAGATTTTGACACATTGAGCTCAAATGTACAATCATGCGCTAAAAACGCATTTAAAGCAATAAAAAGGTGATTATGGCTGTCAAACCTAAACCAAACGTTGTGCACTCAAATCTTTTGCTGTATTTAGTTTATTTTGGCATCCGGATGATGATTCTAGCATGAAATTGCTTGGGCACCTGTTAATTTTTAAGATTTTGACACATTCAGCTCAAATGTACACAATTGCTGATTATGGCTGTCAAATCTAAACCAAACGTTGTGCACTCAAATCTTTTGCTGTATTTAGTTTATTTTGGCATCCGGATGATGATTCTAGCACTTAATTGCTTGGGCACCTGTTAATTTTTAAGATTTTGACACATTCAGCTCAAATGTACAATCATGCGCTAAAAACGCATTTAAAGCAATAAAAAGGTGATTATGGCTGTCAAACCTAAACCAAACGTTGTGCACTCAAATCTTTTGCTGTATTTAGTTTATTTTGGCATCCGGATGATGATTCTAGCATGAAATTGCTTGGGCACCTGTTAATTTTTAAGATTTTGACACATTCAGCTCAAATGTACACAATTGCTGATTATGGCTGTCAAACCTAAACCAAACGTTGTGCACTCAAATCTTTTGCTATATTTAGTTTATTTTGGCATCCGGATGATGATTCTAGCATGAAATTGCTTGGGCACCTGTTAATTTTTAAGATTTTGACACATTCAGCTCAAATGTACAATCATGCGCTAAAAACGCATTTAAAGCAATAAAAAGGTGATTATGGCTGTCAAACCTAAACCAAACGTTGTGCACTCAAATCTTTTGTTGTATTTAGTTTATTTTGGCATCCGGATGATGATTCTAGCATGAAATTGCTTGGGCACCTGTTAATTTTTAAGATTTTGACACATTCAGCTCAAATGTACAATCATGCGCTAAAAACGCATTTAAAGCAATAAAAAGGTGATTATGGCTGTCAAACCTAAACCAAACGTTGTGCACTCAAATCTTTTGTTGTATTTAGTTTATTTTGGCATCCGGATGATGATTCTAGCATGAAATTGCTTGGGCACCTGTTAATTTTTAAGATTTTGACACATTCAGCTCAAATGTACACAATTGCTGATTATGGCTGTCAAATCTAAACCAAACGTTGTGCACTCAAATCTTTTGCTGTATTTAGTTTATTTTGGCATCCGGATGATGATTCTAGCACTTAATTGCTTGGGCACCTGTTAATTTTTAAGATTTTGACACATTGAGCTCAAATGTACAATCATGCGCTAAAAACGCATTTAAAGCAATAAAAAGGTGATTATGGCTGTCAAACCTAAACCAAACGTTGTGCACTCAAATCTTTTGCTGTATTTAGTTTATTTTGGCATCCGGATGATGATTCTAGCATGAAATTGCTTGGGCACCTGTTAATTTTTAAGATTTTGACACATTCAGCTCAAATGTACACAATTGCTGATTATGGCTGTCAAATCTAAACCAAACGTTGTGCACTCAAATCTTTTGCTGTATTTAGTTTATTTTGGCATCCGGATGATGATTCTAGCACTTAATTGCTTGGGCACCTGTTAATTTTTAAGATTTTGACACATTGAGCTCAAATGTACTATCATGCGCTAAAAACGCATTTAAAGCAATAAAAAGGTGATTATGGCTGTCAAACCTAAACCAAACGTTGTGCACTCAAATCTTTTGCTGTATTTAGTTTATTTTGGCATCCGGATGATGATTCTAGCATGAAATTGCTTGGGCACCTGTTAATTTTTAAGATTTTGACACATTCAGCTCAAATGTACACAATTGCTGATTATGGCTGTCAAACCTAAACCAAACGTTGTGCACTCAAATCTTTTGCTATATTTAGTTTATTTTGGCATCCGGATGATGATTCTAGCATGAAATTGCTTGGGCACCTGTTAATTTTTAAGATTTTGACACATTCAGCTCAAATGTACAATCATGCGCTAAAAACGCATTTAAAGCAATAAAAAGGTGATTATGGCTGTCAAACCTAAACCAAACGTTGTGCACTCAAATCTTTTGTTGTATTTAGTTTATTTTGGCATCCGGATGATGATTCTAGCATGAAATTGCTTGGGCACCTGTTAATTTTTAAGATTTTGACACATTCAGCTCAAATGTACAATCATGCGCTAAAAACGCATTTAAAGCAATAAAAAGGTGATTATGGCTGTCAAACCTAAACCAAACGTTGTGCACTCAAATCTTTTGTTGTATTTAGTTTATTTTGGCATCCGGATGATGATTCTAGCATGAAATTGCTTGGGCACCTGTTAATTTTTAAGATTTTGACACATTCAGCTCAAATGTACACAATTGCTGATTATGGCTGTCAAATCTAAACCAAACGTTGTGCACTCAAATCTTTTGCTGTATTTAGTTTATTTTGGCATCCGGATGATGATTCTAGCACTTAATTGCTTGGGCACCTGTTAATTTTTAAGATTTTGACACATTGAGCTCAAATGTACAATCATGCGCTAAAAACGCATTTAAAGCAATAAAAAGGTGATTATGGCTGTCAAACCTAAACCAAACGTTGTGCACTCAAATCTTTTGCTGTATTTAGTTTATTTTGGCATCCGGATGATGATTCTAGCATGAAATTGCTTGGGCACCTGTTAATTTTTAAGATTTTGACACATTCAGCTCAAATGTACACAATTGCTGATTATGGCTGTCAAATCTAAACCAAACGTTGTGCACTCAAATCTTTTGCTGTATTTAGTTTATTTTGGCATCCGGATGATGATTCTAGCACTTAATTGCTTGGGCACCTGTTAATTTTTAAGATTTTGACACATTGAGCTCAAATGTACTATCATGCGCTAAAAACGCATTTAAAGCAATAAAAAGGTGATTATGGCTGTCAAACCTAAACCAAACGTTGTGCACTCAAATCTTTTGCTGTATTTAGTTTATTTTGGCATCCGGATGATGATTCTAGCATGAAATTGCTTGGGCACCTGTTAATTTTTAAGATTTTGACACATTCAGCTCAAATGTACACAATTGCTGATTATGGCTGTCAAATCTAAACCAAACGTTGTGCACTCAAATCTTTTGCTGTATTTAGTTTATTTTGGCATCCGGATGATGATTCTAGCACTTAATTGCTTGGGCACCTGTTAATTTTTAAGATTTTGACACATTGAGCTCAAATGTACAATCATGCGCTAAAAACGCATTTAAAGCAATAAAAAGGTGATTATGGCTGTCAAACCTAAACCAAACGTTGTGCACTCAAATCTTTTGCTGTATTTAGTTTATTTTGGCATCCGGATGATGATTCTAGCATGAAATTGCTTGGGCACCTGTTAATTTTTAAGATTTTGACACATTCAGCTCAAATGTACACAATTGCTGATTATGGCTGTCAAATCTAAACCAAACGTTGTGCACTCAAATCTTTTGCTGTATTTAGTTTATTTTGGCATCCGGATGATGATTCTAGCACTTAATTGCTTGGGCACCTGTTAATTTTTAAGATTTTGACACATTGAGCTCAAATGTACAATCATGCGCTAAAAACGCATTTAAAGCAATAAAAAGGTGATTATGGCTGTCAAACCTAAACCAAACGTTGTGCACTCAAATCTTTTGCTGTATTTAGTTTATTTTGGCATCCGGATGATGATTCTAGCATGAAATTGCTTGGGCACCTGTTAATTTTTAAGATTTTGACACGTTCAGCTCAAATGTACACAATTGCTGATTATGGCTGTCAAATCTAAACCAAACGTTGTGCACTCAAATCTTTTGCTGTATTTAGTTTATTTTGGCATCCGGATGATGATTCTAGCATGAAATTGCTTGGGCACCTGTTAATTTTTAAGATTTTGACACATTCAGCTCAAATGTACAATCATGCGCTAAAAACGCATTTAAAGCAATAAAAAGGTGAGTATGGCTGTCAAACCTAAACCAAACGTTGTGCACTCAAATCTTTTGCTGTATTTAGTTTATTTTGGCATCCGGATGATGATTCTAGCATGAAATTGCTTGGGCACCTGTTAATTTTTAAGATTTTGACACATTCAGCTCAAATGTACAATCATGCGCTAAAAACGCATTTAAAGCAATAAAAAGGTGATTATGGCTGTCAAACCTAAACCAAACGTTGTGCACTCAAATCTTTTGCTGTATTTAGTTTATTTTGGCATCCGGATGATGATTCTAGCATGAAATTGCTTGGGCACCTGTTAATTTTTAAGATTTTGACACATTCAGCTCAAATGTACACAATTGCTGATTATGGCTGTCAAATCTAAACCAAACGTTGTGCACTCAAATCTTTTGCTGTATTTAGTTTATTTTGGCATCCGGATGATGATTCTAGCATGAAATTGCTTGGGCACCTGTTAATTTTAAAGATTTTGACACATTGAGCTCAAATGTACAATCATGCGCTAAAAACGCATTTAAAGCAATAAAAAGGTGATTATGGCTGTCAAACCTAAACCAAACGTTGTGCACTCAAATCTTTTGCTGTATTTAGTTTATTTTGGCATCCGGATGATGATTCTAGCATGAAATTGCTTGGGCACCTGTTAATTTTTAAGATTTTGACACATTCAGCTCAAATGTACACAATTGCTGATTATGGCTGTCAAATCTAAACCAAACGTTGTGCACTCAAATCTTTTGCTGTATTTAGTTTATTTTGGCATCCGGATGATGATTCTAGCATGAAATTGCTTGGGCACCTGTTAATTTTTAAGATTTTGACACATTCAGCTCAAATGTACAATCATGCGCTAAAAACGCATTTAAAGCAAAAAAAGGTGATTATGGCTGTCAAACCTAAACCAAACGTTGTGCACTCAAATCTTTTGCTGTATTTAGTTTATTTTGGCATCCGGATGATGATTCTAGCATGAAATTGCTTCGGCACCTGTTAATTTTTAAGATTTTGACACATTCAGCTCAAATGTACACAATTGCTGATTATGGCTGTCAAATCTAAACCAAACGTTGTGCACTCAAATCTTTTGCTGTATTTAGTTTATTTTGGCCTCCGGATGATGATTCTAGCACTTAATTGCTTGGGCACCTGTTAATTGTTAAGATTTTGACACATTGAGCTCAAATGTACAATTATGCGCTAAAAACGCATTTAAAGCAATAAAAAGGTGATTATGGCTGTCAAACCTAAACCAAACGTTGTGCACTCAAATCTTTTGATGTATTTAGTTTATTTTGGCATCCGGATGATGATTCTAGCATGAAATTGCTTGGGCACCTGTTAATTTTTAAGATTTTGACACATTCAGCTCAAATGTACACAATTGCTGATTATGGCTGTCAAACCTAAACCAAACGTTGTGCACTCAAATCTTTTGCTATATTTAGTTTATTTTGGCATCCGGATGATGATTCTAGCATGAAATTGCTTGGGCACCTGTTAATTTTTAAGATTTTGACACATTCAGCTCAAATGTACAATCATGCGCTAAAAACGCATTTAAAGCAATAAAAAGGTGATTATGGCTGTCAAACCTAAACCAAACGTTGTGCACTCAAATCTTTTGCTGTATTTAGTTTATTTTGGCATCCGGATGATGATTCTAGCATGAAATTGCTTGGGCACCTGTTAATTTTTAAGATTTTGACACATTCAGCTCAAATGTACACAATTGCTGATTATGGCTGTCAAATCTAAACCAAACGTTGTGCACTCAAATCTTTTGCTGTATTTAGTTTATTTTGGCATCCGGATGATGATTCTAGCACTTAATTGCTTGGGCACCTGTTAATTTTTAAGATTTTGACACATTGAGCTCAAATGTACAATCATGCGCTAAAAACGCATTTAAAGCAATAAAAAGGTGATTATGGCTGTCAAACCTAAACCAAACGTTGTGCACTCAAATCTTTTGCTGTATTTAGTTTATTTTGGCATCCGGATGATGATTCTAGCATGAAATTGCTTGGGCACCTGTTAATTTTTAAGATTTTGACACATTCAGCTCAAATGTACACAATTGCTGATTATGGCTGTCAAATCTAAACCAAACGTTGTGCACTCAAATCTTTTGCTGTATTTAGTTTATTTTGGCATCCGGATGATGATTCTAGCATGAAATTGCTTGGGCACCTGTTAATTTTTAAGATTTTGACACATTCAGCTCAAATGTACAATCATGCGCTAAAAACGCATTTAAACCAATAAAAAGGTGATTATGGCTGTCAAACCTAAACCAAACGTTGTGCACTCAAATCTTTTGCTGTATTTAGTTTATTTTGGCATCCGGATGATGATTCTAGCATGAAATTGCTTGGGCACCTGTTAATTTTTAAGATTTTGACACATTCAGCTCAAATGTACACAATTGCTGATTATGGCTGTCAAATCTAAACCAAACGTTGTGCACTCAAATCTTTTGCTGTATTTAGTTTATTTTGGCATCCGGATGATGATTCTAGCATGAAATTGCTTGGGCACCTGTTAATTTTAAAGATTTTGACACATTGAGCTCAAATGTACAATCATGCGCTAAAAACGCATTTAAAGCAATAAAAAGGTGATTATGGCTGTCAAACCTAAACCAAACGTTGTGCACTCAAATCTTTTGCTGTATTTAGTTTATTTTGGCATCCGGATGATGATTCTAGCATGAAATTGCTTGGGCACCTGTTAATTTTTAAGATTTTGACACATTCAGCTCAAATGTACACAATTGCTGATTATGGCTGTCAAATCTAAACCAAACGTTGTGCACTCAAATCTTTTGCTGTATTTAGTTTATTTTGGCATCCGGATGATGATTCTAGCATGAAATTGCTTGGGCACCTGTTAATTTTTAAGATTTTGACACATTCAGCTCAAATGTACAATCATGCGCTAAAAACGCATTTAAACCAATAAAAAGGTGATTATGGCTGTCAAACCTAAACCAAACGTTGTGCACTCAAATCTTTTGCTGTATTTAGTTTATTTTGGCATCCGGATGATGATTCTAGCATGAAATTGCTTGGGCACCTGTTAATTTTTAAGATTTTGACACATTCAGCTCAAATGTACACAATTGCTGATTATGGCTGTCAAATCTAAACCAAACGTTGTGCACTCAAATCTTTTGCTGTATTTAGTTTATTTTGGCATCCGGATGATGATTCTAGCATGAAATTGCTTGGGCACCTGTTAATTTTAAAGATTTTGACACATTGAGCTCAAATGTACAATCATGCGCTAAAAACGCATTTAAAGCAATAAAAAGGTGATTATGGCTGTCAAACCTAAACCAAACGTTGTGCACTCAAATCTTTTGCTGTATTTAGTTTATTTTGGCATCCGGATGATGATTCTAGCATGAAATTGCTTGGGCACCTGTTAATTTTTAAGATTTTGACACATTCAGCTCAAATGTACACAATTGCTGATTATGGCTGTCAAATCTAAACCAAACGTTGTGCACTCAAATCTTTTGCTGTATTTAGTTTATTTTGGCATCCGGATGATGATTCTAGCATGAAATTGCTTGGGCACCTGTTAATTTTTAAGATTTTGACACATTCAGCTCAAATGTACAATCATGCGCTAAAAACGCATTTAAAGCAAAAAAAGGTGATTATGGCTGTCAAACCTAAACCAAACGTTGTGCACTCAAATCTTTTGCTGTATTTAGTTTATTTTGGCATCCGGATGATGATTCTAGCATGAAATTGCTTCGGCACCTGTTAATTTTTAAGATTTTGACACATTCAGCTCAAATGTACACAATTGCTGATTATGGCTGTCAAATCTAAACCAAACGTTGTGCACTCAAATCTTTTGCTGTATTTAGTTTATTTTGGCCTCCGGATGATGATTCTAGCACTTAATTGCTTGGGCACCTGTTAATTGTTAAGATTTTGACACATTGAGCTCAAATGTACAATTATGCGCTAAAAACGCATTTAAAGCAATAAAAAGGTGATTATGGCTGTCAAACCTAAACCAAACGTTGTGCACTCAAATCTTTTGATGTATTTAGTTTATTTTGGCATCCGGATGATGATTCTAGCATGAAATTGCTTGGGCACCTGTTAATTTTTAAGATTTTGACACATTCAGCTCAAATGTACACAATTGCTGATTATGGCTGTCAAACCTAAACCAAACGTTGTGCACTCAAATCTTTTGCTATATTTAGTTTATTTTGGCATCCGGATGATGATTCTAGCATGAAATTGCTTGGGCACCTGTTAATTTTTAAGATTTTGACACATTCAGCTCAAATGTACAATCATGCGCTAAAAACGCATTTAAAGCAATAAAAAGGTGATTATGGCTGTCAAACCTAAACCAAACGTTGTGCACTCAAATCTTTTGCTGTATTTAGTTTATTTTGGCATCCGGATGATGATTCTAGCATGAAATTGCTTGGGCACCTGTTAATTTTTAAGATTTTGACACATTCAGCTCAAATGTACACAATTGCTGATTATGGCTGTCAAATCTAAACCAAACGTTGTGCACTCAAATCTTTTGCTGTATTTAGTTTATTTTGGCATCCGGATGATGATTCTAGCACTTAATTGCTTGGGCACCTGTTAATTTTTAAGATTTTGACACATTGAGCTCAAATGTACAATCATGCGCTAAAAACGCATTTAAAGCAATAAAAAGGTGATTATGGCTGTCAAACCTAAACCAAACGTTGTGCACTCAAATCTTTTGCTGTATTTAGTTTATTTTGGCATCCGGATGATGATTCTAGCATGAAATTGCTTGGGCACCTGTTAATTTTTAAGATTTTGACACATTCAGCTCAAATGTACACAATTGCTGATTATGGCTGTCAAATCTAAACCAAACGTTGTGCACTCAAATCTTTTGCTGTATTTAGTTTATTTTGGCATCCGGATGATGATTCTAGCATGAAATTGCTTGGGCACCTGTTAATTTTTAAGATTTTGACACATTCAGCTCAAATGTACAATCATGCGCTAAAAACGCATTTAAACCAATAAAAAGGTGATTATGGCTGTCAAACCTAAACCAAACGTTGTGCACTCAAATCTTTTGCTGTATTTAGTTTATTTTGGCATCCGGATGATGATTCTAGCATGAAATTGCTTGGGCACCTGTTAATTTTTAAGATTTTGACACATTCAGCTCAAATGTACACAATTGCTGATTATGGCTGTCAAATCTAAACCAAACGTTGTGCACTCAAATCTTTTGCTGTATTTAGTTTATTTTGGCATCCGGATGATGATTCTAGCATGAAATTGCTTGGGCACCTGTTAATTTTTAAGATTTTGACACATTCAGCTCAAATGTACACAATTGCTGATTATGGCTGTCAAATCTAAACCAAACGTTGTGCACTCAAATCTTTTGCTGTATTTAGTTTATTTTGGCATCCGGATGATGATTCTAGCACTTAATTGCTTGGGCACCTGTTAATTTTTAAGATTTTGACACATTCAGCTCAAATGTACAATCATGCGCTAAAAACGCATTTAAAGCAATAAAAAGGTGATTATGGCTGTCAAACCTAAACCAAACGTTGTGCACTCAAATCTTTTGCTGTATTTAGTTTATTTTGGCATCCGGATGATGATTCTAGCATGAAATTGCTTGGGCACCTGTTAATTTTTAAGATTTTGACACATTCAGCTCAAATGTACACAATTGCTGATTATGGCTGTCAAATCTAAACCAAACGTTGTGCACTCAAATCTTTTGCTGTATTTAGTTTATTTTGGCATCCGGATGATGATTCTAGCATGAAATTGCTTGGGCACCTGTTAATTTTAAAGATTTTGACACATTGAGCTCAAATGTACAATCATGCGCTAAAAACGCATTTAAAGCAATAAAAAGGTGATTATGGCTGTCAAACCTAAACCAAACGTTGTGCACTCAAATCTTTTGCTGTATTTAGTTTATTTTGGCATCCGGATGATGATTCTAGCATGAAATTGCTTGGGCACCTGTTAATTTTTAAGATTTTGACACATTCAGCTCAAATGTACACAATTGCTGATTATGGCTGTCAAATCTAAACCAAACGTTGTGCACTCAAATCTTTTGCTGTATTTAGTTTATTTTGGCATCCGGATGATGATTCTAGCATGAAATTGCTTGGGCACCTGTTAATTTTTAAGATTTTGACACATTCAGCTCAAATGTACAATCATGCGCTAAAAACGCATTTAAAGCAAAAAAAGGTGATTATGGCTGTCAAACCTAAACCAAACGTTGTGCACTCAAATCTTTTGCTGTATTTAGTTTATTTTGGCATCCGGATGATGATTCTAGCATGAAATTGCTTCGGCACCTGTTAATTTTTAAGATTTTGACACATTCAGCTCAAATGTACACAATTGCTGATTATGGCTGTCAAATCTAAACCAAACGTTGTGCACTCAAATCTTTTGCTGTATTTAGTTTATTTTGGCCTCCGGATGATGATTCTAGCACTTAATTGCTTGGGCACCTGTTAATTGTTAAGATTTTGACACATTGAGCTCAAATGTACAATTATGCGCTAAAAACGCATTTAAAGCAATAAAAAGGTGATTATGGCTGTCAAACCTAAACCAAACGTTGTGCACTCAAATCTTTTGCTGTATTTAGTTTATTTTGGCATCCGGATGATGATTCTAGCATGAAATTGCTTGGGCACCTGTTAATTTTTAAGATTTTGACACATTCAGCTCAAATGTACACAATTGCTGATTATGGCTGTCAAACCTAAACCAAACGTTGTGCACTCAAATCTTTTGCTATATTTAGTTTATTTTGGCATCCGGATGATGATTCTAGCATGAAATTGCTTGGGCACCTGTTAATTTTTAAGATTTTGACACATTCAGCTCAAATGTACAATCATGCGCTAAAAACGCATTTAAAGCAATAAAAAGGTGATTATGGCTGTCAAACCTAAACCAAACGTTGTGCACTCAAATCTTTTGCTGTATTTAGTTTATTTTGGCATCCGGATGATGATTCTAGCATGAAATTGCTTGGGCACCTGTTAATTTTTAAGATTTTGACACATTCAGCTCAAATGTACACAATTGCTGATTATGGCTGTCAAATCTAAACCAAACGTTGTGCACTCAAATCTTTTGCTGTATTTAGTTTATTTTGGCATCCGGATGATGATTCTAGCATGAAATTGCTTGGGCACCTGTTAATTTTTAAGATTTTGACACATTGAGCTCAAATGTACAATCATGCGCTAAAAACGCATTTAAAGCAATAAAAAGGTGATTATGGCTGTCAAACCTAAACCAAACGTTGTGCACTCAAATCTTTTGCTGTATTTAGTTTATTTTGGCATCCGGATGATGATTCTAGCATGAAATTGCTTGGGCACCTGTTAATTTTTAAGATTTTGACACATTCAGCTCAAATGTACACAATTGCTGATTATGGCTGTCAAATCTAAACCAAACGTTGTGCACTCAAATCTTTTGCTGTATTTAGTTTATTTTGGCATCCGGATGATGATTCTAGCATGAAATTGCTTGGGCACCTGTTAATTTTTAAGATTTTGACACATTCAGCTCAAATGTACAATCATGCGCTAAAAACGCATTTAAAGCAATAAAAAGGTGATTATGGCTGTCAAACCTAAACCAAACGTTGTGCACTCAAATCTTTTGCTGTATTTAGTTTATTTTGGCATCCGGATGATGATTCTAGCATGAAATTGCTTCGGCACCTGTTAATTTTTAAGATTTTGACACATTCAGCTCAAATGTACACAATTGCTGATTATGGCTGTCAAATCTAAACCAAACGTTGTGCACTCAAATCTTTTGCTGTATTTAGTTTATTTTGGCATCCGGATGATGATTCTAGCACTTAATTGCTTGGGCACCTGTTAATTTTTAAGATTTTGACACATTGAGCTCAAATGTACAATCATGCGCTAAAAACGCATTTAAACCAATAAAAAGGTGATTATGGCTGTCAAACCTAAACCAAACGTTGTGCACTCAAATCTTTTGCTGTATTTAGTTTATTTTGGCATCCGGATGATGATTCTAGCATGAAATTGCTTGGGCACCTGTTAATTTTTAAGATTTTGACACATTCAGCTCAAATGTACACAATTGCTGATTATGGCTGTCAAACCTAAACCAAACGTTGTGCACTCAAATCTTTTGCTATATTTAGTTTATTTTGGCATCCGGATGATGTCTAGCATGAAATTGCTTGGGCACCTGTTAATTTTTAAGATTTTGACACATTCAGCTCAAATGTACACAATTGCTGATTATGGCTGTCAAATCTAAACCAAACGTTGTGCACTCAAATCTTTTGCTGTATTTAGTTTATTTTGGCATCCGGATGATGATTCTAGCATGAAATTGCTTGGGCACCTGTTAATTTTTAAGATTTTGACACATTCAGCTCAAATGTACACAATTGCTGATTATGGCTGTCAAATCTAAACCAAACGTTGTGCACTCAAATCTTTTGCTGTATTTAGTTTATTTTGGCATCCGGATGATGATTCTAGCACTTAATTGCTTGGGCACCTGTTAATTTTTAAGATTTTGACACATTCAGCTCAAATGTACAATCATGCGCTAAAAACGCATTTAAAGCAATAAAAAGGTGATTATGGCTGTCAAACCTAAACCAAACGTTGTGCACTCAAATCTTTTGCTGTATTTAGTTTATTTTGGCATCCGGATGATGATTCTAGCATGAAATTGCTTGGGCACCTGTTAATTTTTAAGATTTTGACACATTCAGCTCAAATGTACACAATTGCTGATTATGGCTGTCAAACCTCAACCAAACGTTGTGCACTCAAATCTTTTGCTATATTTAGTTTATTTTGGCATCCGGATGATGATTCTAGCATGAAATGCTTGGGCACCTGTTAATTTTTAAGATTTTGACACATTCAGCTCAAATGTACAATCATGCGCTAAAAACGCATTTAAAGCAATAAAAAGGTGATTATGGCTGTCAAACCTAAACCAAACGTTGTGCACTCAAATCTTTTGCTGTATTTAGTTTATTTTGGCATCCGGATGATGATTCTAGCATGAAATTGCTTGGGCACCTGTTAATTTTTAAGATTTTGACACATTGAGCTCAAATGTACACAATTGCTGATTATGGCTGTCAAATCTAAACCAAACGTTGTGCACTCAAATCTTTTGCTGTATTTAGTTTATTTTGGCATCCGGATGATGATTCTAGCACTTAATTGCTTGGGCACCTGTTAATTTTTAAGATTTTGACACATTGAGCTCAAATGTACAATCATGCGCTAAAAACGCATTTAAAGCAATAAAAAGGTGATTATGGCTGTCAAACCTAAACCAAACGTTGTGCACTCAAATCTTTTGCTGTATTTAGTTTATTTTGGCATCCGGATGATGATTCTAGCATGAAATTGCTTGGGCACCTGTTAATTTTTAAGATTTTGACACATTCAGCTCAAATGTACACAATTGCTGATTATGGCTGTCAAACCTAAACCAAACGTTGTGCACTCAAATCTTTTGCTATATTTAGTTTATTTTGGCATCCGGATGATGTCTAGCATGAAATTGCTTGGGCACCTGTTAATTTTTAAGATTTTGACACATTCAGCTCAAATGTACACAATTGCTGATTATGGCTGTCAAATCTAAACCAAACGTTGTGCACTCAAATCTTTTGCTGTATTTAGTTTATTTTGGCATCCGGATGATGATTCTAGCATGAAATTGCTTGGGCACCTGTTAATTTTTAAGATTTTGACACATTCAGCTCAAATGTACACAATTGCTGATTATGGCTGTCAAATCTAAACCAAACGTTGTGCACTCAAATCTTTTGCTGTATTTAGTTTATTTTGGCATCCGGATGATGATTCTAGCACTTAATTGCTTGGGCACCTGTTAATTTTTAAGATTTTGACACATTCAGCTCAAATGTACAATCATGCGCTAAAAACGCATTTAAAGCAATAAAAAGGTGATTATGGCTGTCAAACCTAAACCAAACGTTGTGCACTCAAATCTTTTGCTGTATTTAGTTTATTTTGGCATCCGGATGATGATTCTAGCATGAAATTGCTTGGGCACCTGTTAATTTTTAAGATTTTGACACATTCAGCTCAAATGTACACAATTGCTGATTATGGCTGTCAAACCTAAACCAAACGTTGTGCACTCAAATCTTTTGCTATATTTAGTTTATTTTGGCATCCGGATGATGATTCTAGCATGAAATGCTTGGGCACCTGTTAATTTTTAAGATTTTGACACATTCAGCTCAAATGTACAATCATGCGCTAAAAACGCATTTAAAGCAATAAAAAGGTGATTATGGCTGTCAAACCTAAACCAAACGTTGTGCACTCAAATCTTTTGCTGTATTTAGTTTATTTTGGCATCCGGATGATGATTCTAGCATGAAATTGCTTGGGCACCTGTTAATTTTTAAGATTTTGACACATTCAGCTCAAATGTACACAATTGCTGATTATGGCTGTCAAATCTAAACCAAACGTTGTGCACTCAAATCTTTTGCTGTATTTAGTTTATTTTGGCATCCGGATGATGATTCTAGCATGAAATTGCTTGGGCACCTGTTAATTTTAAAGATTTTGACACATTGAGCTCAAATGTACAATCATGCGCTAAAAACGCATTTAAAGCAATAAAAAGGTGATTATGGCTGTCAAACCTAAACCAAACGTTGTGCACTCAAATCTTTTGCTGTATTTAGTTTATTTTGGCATCCGGATGATGATTCTAGCATGAAATTGCTTGGGCACCTGTTAATTTTTAAGATTTTGACACATTCAGCTCAAATGTACACAATTGCTGATTATGGCTGTCAAATCTAAACCAAACGTTGTGCACTCAAATCTTTTGCTGTATTTAGTTTATTTTGGCATCCGGATGATGATTCTAGCATGCAATTGCTTGGGCACCTGTTAATTTTTAAGATTTTGACACATTCAGCTCAAATGTACAATCATGCGCTAAAAACGCATTTAAAGCAAAAAAAGGTGATTATGGCTGTCAAACCTAAACCAAACGTTGTGCACTCAAATCTTTTGCTGTATTTAGTTTATTTTGGCATCCGGATGATGATTCTAGCATGAAATTGCTTGGGCACCTGTTAATTTTTAAGATTTTGACACATTCAGCTCAAATGTACACAATTGCTGATTATGGCTGTCAAATCTAAACCAAACGTTGTGCACTCAAATCTTTTGCTGTATTTAGTTTATTTTGGCATCCGGATGATGATTCTAGCACTTAATTGCTTGGGCACCTGTTAATTTTTAAGATTTTGACACATTCAGCTCAAATGTACAATCATGCGCTAAAAACGCATTTAAAGCAATAAAAAGGTGATTATGGCTGTCAAACCTAAACCAAACGTTGTGCACTCAAATCTTTTGCTGTATTTAGTTTATTTTGGCATCCGGATGATGATTCTAGCATGAAATTGCTTGGGCACCTGTTAATTTTTAAGATTTTGACACATTCAGCTCAAATGTACACAATTGCTGATTATGGCTGTCAAATCTAAACCAAACGTTGTGCACTCAAATCTTTTGCTGTATTTAGTTTATTTTGGCATCCGGATGATGATTCTAGCATGAAATTGCTTGGGCACCTGTTAATTTTTAAGATTTTGACACATTCAGCTCAAATGTACAATCATGCGCTAAAAACGCATTTAAAGCAATAAAAAGGTGATTATGGCTGTCAAACCTAAACCAAACGTTGTGCACTCAAATCTTTTGCTGTATTTAGTTTATTTTGGCATCCGGATGATGATTCTAGCATGAAATTGCTTCGGCACCTGTTAATTTTTAAGATTTTGACACATTCAGCTCAAATGTACACAATTGCTGATTATGGCTGTCAAATCTAAACCAAACGTTGTGCACTCAAATCTTTTGCTGTATTTAGTTTATTTTGGCATCCGGATGATGATTCTAGCACTTAATTGCTTGGGCACCTGTTAATTTTTAAGATTTTGACACATTGAGCTCAAATGTACAATCATGCGCTAAAAACGCATTTAAACCAATAAAAAGGTGATTATGGCTGTCAAACCTAAACCAAACGTTGTGCACTCAAATCTTTTGCTGTATTTAGTTTATTTTGGCATCCGGATGATGATTCTAGCATGAAATTGCTTGGGCACCTGTTAATTTTTAAGATTTTGACACATTCAGCTCAAATGTACACAATTGCTGATTATGGCTGTCAAACCTAAACCAAACGTTGTGCACTCAAATCTTTTGCTATATTTAGTTTATTTTGGCATCCGGATGATGTCTAGCATGAAATTGCTTGGGCACCTGTTAATTTTTAAGATTTTGACACATTCAGCTCAAATGTACAATCATGCGCTAAAAACGCATTTAAAGCAAAAAAAGGTGATTATGGCTGTCAAACCTAAACCAAACGTTGTGCACTCAAATCTTTTGCTGTATTTAGTTTATTTTGGCATCCGGATGATGATTCTAGCATGAAATTGCTTCGGCACCTGTTAATTTTTAAGATTTTGACACATTCAGCTCAAATGTACACAATTGCTGATTATGGCTGTCAAATCTAAACCAAACGTTGTGCACTCAAATCTTTTGCTGTATTTAGTTTATTTTGGCCTCCGGATGATGATTCTAGCACTTAATTGCTTGGGCACCTGTTAATTGTTAAGATTTTGACACATTGAGCTCAAATGTACAATTATGCGCTAAAAACGCATTTAAAGCAATAAAAAGGTGATTATGGCTGTCAAACCTAAACCAAACGTTGTGCACTCAAATCTTTTGCTGTATTTAGTTTATTTTGGCATCCGGATGATGATTCTAGCATGAAATTGCTTGGGCACCTGTTAATTTTTAAGATTTTGACACATTCAGCTCAAATGTACACAATTGCTGATTATGGCTGTCAAACCTAAACCAAACGTTGTGCACTCAAATCTTTTGCTATATTTAGTTTATTTTGGCATCCGGATGATGATTCTAGCATGAAATTGCTTGGGCACCTGTTAATTTTTAAGATTTTGACACATTCAGCTCAAATGTACAATCATGCGCTAAAAACGCATTTAAAGCAATAAAAAGGTGATTATGGCTGTCAAACCTAAACCAAACGTTGTGCACTCAAATCTTTTGCTGTATTTAGTTTATTTTGGCATCCGGATGATGATTCTAGCATGAAATTGCTTGGGCACCTGTTAATTTTTAAGATTTTGACACATTCAGCTCAAATGTACACAATTGCTGATTATGGCTGTCAAATCTAAACCAAACGTTGTGCACTCAAATCTTTTGCTGTATTTAGTTTATTTTGGCATCCGGATGATGATTCTAGCATGAAATTGCTTGGGCACCTGTTAATTTTTAAGATTTTGACACATTGAGCTCAAATGTACAATCATGCGCTAAAAACGCATTTAAAGCAATAAAAAGGTGATTATGGCTGTCAAACCTAAACCAAACGTTGTGCACTCAAATCTTTTGCTGTATTTAGTTTATTTTGGCATCCGGATGATGATTCTAGCATGAAATTGCTTGGGCACCTGTTAATTTTTAAGATTTTGACACATTCAGCTCAAATGTACACAATTGCTGATTATGGCTGTCAAATCTAAACCAAACGTTGTGCACTCAAATCTTTTGCTGTATTTAGTTTATTTTGGCATCCGGATGATGATTCTAGCATGAAATTGCTTGGGCACCTGTTAATTTTTAAGATTTTGACACATTCAGCTCAAATGTACAATCATGCGCTAAAAACGCATTTAAAGCAATAAAAAGGTGATTATGGCTGTCAAACCTAAACCAAACGTTGTGCACTCAAATCTTTTGCTGTATTTAGTTTATTTTGGCATCCGGATGATGATTCTAGCATGAAATTGCTTCGGCACCTGTTAATTTTTAAGATTTTGACACATTCAGCTCAAATGTACACAATTGCTGATTATGGCTGTCAAATCTAAACCAAACGTTGTGCACTCAAATCTTTTGCTGTATTTAGTTTATTTTGGCATCCGGATGATGATTCTAGCACTTAATTGCTTGGGCACCTGTTAATTTTTAAGATTTTGACACATTGAGCTCAAATGTACAATCATGCGCTAAAAACGCATTTAAACCAATAAAAAGGTGATTATGGCTGTCAAACCTAAACCAAACGTTGTGCACTCAAATCTTTTGCTGTATTTAGTTTATTTTGGCATCCGGATGATGATTCTAGCATGAAATTGCTTGGGCACCTGTTAATTTTTAAGATTTTGACACATTCAGCTCAAATGTACACAATTGCTGATTATGGCTGTCAAACCTAAACCAAACGTTGTGCACTCAAATCTTTTGCTATATTTAGTTTATTTTGGCATCCGGATGATGTCTAGCATGAAATTGCTTGGGCACCTGTTAATTTTTAAGATTTTGACACATTCAGCTCAAATGTACAATCATGCGCTAAAAACGCATTTAAAGCAAAAAAAGGTGATTATGGCTGTCAAACCTAAACCAAACGTTGTGCACTCAAATCTTTTGCTGTATTTAGTTTATTTTGGCATCCGGATGATGATTCTAGCATGAAATTGCTTCGGCACCTGTTAATTTTTAAGATTTTGACACATTCAGCTCAAATGTACACAATTGCTGATTATGGCTGTCAAATCTAAACCAAACGTTGTGCACTCAAATCTTTTGCTGTATTTAGTTTATTTTGGCCTCCGGATGATGATTCTAGCACTTAATTGCTTGGGCACCTGTTAATTGTTAAGATTTTGACACATTGAGCTCAAATGTACAATTATGCGCTAAAAACGCATTTAAAGCAATAAAAAGGTGATTATGGCTGTCAAACCTAAACCAAACGTTGTGCACTCAAATCTTTTGCTGTATTTAGTTTATTTTGGCATCCGGATGATGATTCTAGCATGAAATTGCTTGGGCACCTGTTAATTTTTAAGATTTTGACACATTCAGCTCAAATGTACACAATTGCTGATTATGGCTGTCAAACCTAAACCAAACGTTGTGCACTCAAATCTTTTGCTATATTTAGTTTATTTTGGCATCCGGATGATGATTCTAGCATGAAATTGCTTGGGCACCTGTTAATTTTTAAGATTTTGACACATTCAGCTCAAATGTACAATCATGCGCTAAAAACGCATTTAAAGCAATAAAAAGGTGATTATGGCTGTCAAACCTAAACCAAACGTTGTGCACTCAAATCTTTTGCTGTATTTAGTTTATTTTGGCATCCGGATGATGATTCTAGCATGAAATTGCTTGGGCACCTGTTAATTTTTAAGATTTTGACACATTCAGCTCAAATGTACACAATTGCTGATTATGGCTGTCAAATCTAAACCAAACGTTGTGCACTCAAATCTTTTGCTGTATTTAGTTTATTTTGGCATCCGGATGATGATTCTAGCACTTAATTGCTTGGGCACCTGTTAATTTTTAAGATTTTGACACATTGAGCTCAAATGTACAATCATGCGCTAAAAACGCATTTAAAGCAATAAAAAGGTGATTATGGCTGTCAAACCTAAACCAAACGTTGTGCACTCAAATCTTTTGCTGTATTTAGTTTATTTTGGCATCCGGATGATGATTCTAGCATGAAATTGCTTGGGCACCTGTTAATTTTTAAGATTTTGACACATTCAGCTCAAATGTACACAATTGCTGATTATGGCTGTCAAATCTAAACCAAACGTTGTGCACTCAAATCTTTTGCTGTATTTAGTTTATTTTGGCATCCGGATGATGATTCTAGCATGAAATTGCTTGGGCACCTGTTAATTTTTAAGATTTTGACACATTCAGCTCAAATGTACAATCATGCGCTAAAAACGCATTTAAAGCAATAAAAAGGTGATTATGGCTGTCAAACCTAAACCAAACGTTGTGCACTCAAATCTTTTGCTGTATTTAGTTTATTTTGGCATCCGGATGATGATTCTAGCATGAAATTGCTTGGGCACCTGTTAATTTTTAAGATTTTGACACATTCAGCTCAAATGTACACAATTGCTGATTATGGCTGTCAAATCTAAACCAAACGTTGTGCACTCAAATCTTTTGCTGTATTTAGTTTATTTTGGCATCCGGATGATGATTCTAGCACTTAATTGCTTGGGCACCTGTTAATTTTTAAGATTTTGACACATTCAGCTCAAATGTACAATCATGCGCTAAAAACGCATTTAAAGCAATAAAAAGGTGATTATGGCTGTCAAACCTAAACCAAACGTTGTGCACTCAAATCTTTTGCTGTATTTAGTTTATTTTGGCATCCGGATGATGATTCTAGCATGAAATTGCTTGGGCACCTGTTAATTTTTAAGATTTTGACACATTCAGCTCAAATGTACACAATTGCTGATTATGGCTGTCAAATCTAAACCAAACGTTGTGCACTCAAATCTTTTGCTGTATTTAGTTTATTTTGGCATCCGGATGATGATTCTAGCACTTAATTGCTTGGGCACCTGTTAATTTTTAAGATTTTGACACATTCAGCTCAAATGTACAATCATGCGCTAAAAACGCATTTAAAGCAATAAAAAGGTGATTATGGCTGTCAAACCTAAACCAAACGTTGTGCACTCAAATCTTTTGCTGTATTTAGTTTATTTTGGCATCGGGATGATGATTCTAGCATGAAATTGCTTGGGCACCTGTTAATTTTTAAGATTTTGACACATTCAGCTCAAATGTACACAATTGCTGATTATGGCTGTCAAATCTAAACCAAACGTTGTGCACTCAAATCTTTTGCTGTATTTAGTTTATTTTGGCATCCGGATGATGATTCTAGCATGAAATTGCTTGGGCACCTGTTAATTTTTAAGATTTTGACACATTCAGCTCAAATGTACAATCATGCGCTAAAAACGCATTTAAAGCAATAAAAAGGTGATTATGGCTGTCAAACCTAAACCAAACGTTGTGCACTCAAATCTTTTGCTGTATTTAGTTTATTTTGGCATCCGGATGATGATTCTAGCATGAAATTGCTTGGGCACCTGTTAATTTTTAAGATTTTGACACATTCAGCTCAAATGTACACAATTGCTGATTATGGCTGTCAAATCTAAACCAAACGTTGTGCACTCAAATCTTTTGCTGTATTTAGTTTATTTTGGCATCCGGATGATGATTCTAGCATGAAATTGCTTGGGCACCTGTTAATTTTTAAGATTTTGACACATTCAGCTCAAATGTACAATCATGCGCTAAAAACGCATTTAAAGCAATAAAAAGGTGATTATGGCTGTCAAACCTAAACCAAACGTTGTGCACTCAAATCTTTTGCTGTATTTAGTTTATTTTGGCATCCGGATGATGATTCTAGCATGAAATTGCTTGGGCACCTGTTAATTTTTAAGATTTTGACACATTCAGCTCAAATGTACACAATTGCTGATTATGGCTGTCAAATCTAAACCAAACGTTGTGCACTCAAATCTTTTGCTGTATTTAGTTTATTTTGGCATCCGGATGATGATTCTAGCACTTAATTGCTTGGGCACCTGTTAATTTTTAAGATTTTGACACATTCAGCTCAAATGTACAATCATGCGCTAAAAACGCATTTAAAGCAATAAAAAGGTGATTATGGCTGTCAAACCTAAACCAAACGTTGTGCACTCAAATCTTTTGCTGTATTTAGTTTATTTTGGCATCCGGATGATGATTCTAGCATGAAATTGCTTGGGCACCTGTTAATTTTTAAGATTTTGACACATTCAGCTCAAATGTACACAATTGCTGATTATGGCTGTCAAACCTAAACCAAACGTTGTGCACTCAAATCTTTTGCTATATTTAGTTTATTTTGGCATCCGGATGATGATTCTAGCATGAAATTGCTTGGGCACCTGTTAATTTTTAAGATTTTGACACATTCAGCTCAAATGTACAATCATGCGCTAAAAACGCATTTAAAGCAATAAAAAGGTGATTATGGCTGTCAAACCTAAACCAAACGTTGTGCACTCAAATCTTTTGTTGTATTTAGTTTATTTTGGCATCCGGATGATGATTCTAGCATGAAATTGCTTGGGCACCTGTTAATTTTTAAGATTTTGACACATTCAGCTCAAATGTACACAATTGCTGATTATGGCTGTCAAATCTAAACCAAACGTTGTGCACTCAAATCTTTTGCTGTATTTAGTTTATTTTGGCATCCGGATGATGATTCTAGCACTTAATTGCTTGGGCACCTGTTAATTTTTAAGATTTTGACACATTGAGCTCAAATGTACAATCATGCGCTAAAAACGCATTTAAAGCAATAAAAAGGTGATTATGGCTGTCAAACCTAAACCAAACGTTGTGCACTCAAATCTTTTGCTGTATTTAGTTTATTTTGGCATCCGGATGATGATTCTAGCATGAAATTGCTTGGGCACCTGTTAATTTTTAAGATTTTGACACATTCAGCTCAAATGTACACAATTGCTGATTATGGCTGTCAAATCTAAACCAAACGTTGTGCACTCAAATCTTTTGCTGTATTTAGTTTATTTTGGCATCCGGATGATGATTCTAGCACTTAATTGCTTGGGCACCTGTTAATTTTTAAGATTTTGACACATTCAGCTCAAATGTACAATCATGCGCTAAAAACGCATTTAAAGCAATAAAAAGGTGATTATGGCTGTCAAACCTAAACCAAACGTTGTGCACTCAAATCTTTTGCTGTATTTAGTTTATTTTGGCATCCGGATGATGATTCTAGCATGAAATTGCTTGGGCACCTGTTAATTTTTAAGATTTTGACACATTCAGCTCAAATGTACAATCATGCGCTACAAACGCATTTAAAGCAATAAAAAGGTGATTATGGTTGTCAAACCTAAACCAAACGTTGTGCACTCAAATCTTTTGCTGTATTTAGTTTATTTTGGCATCCGGATGATGATTCTAGCATGAAATTGCTTGGGCACCTGTTAATTTTTAAGATTTTGACACATTCAGCTCAAATGTACACAATTGCTGATTATGGCTGTCAAACCTAAACCAAACGTTGTGCACTCAAATCTTTTGCTATATTTAGTTTATTTTGGCATCCGGATGATGATTCTAGCATGAAATTGCTTGGGCACCTGTTAATTTTTAAGATTTTGACACATTCAGCTCAAATGTACAATCATGCGCTAAAAACGCATTTAAAGCAATAAAAAGGTGATTATGGCTGTCAAACCTAAACCAAACGTTGTGCACTCAAATCTTTTGCTGTATTTAGTTTATTTTGGCATCCGGATGATGATTCTAGCATGAAATTGCTTGGGCACCTGTTAATTTTTAAGATTTTGACACATTCAGCTCAAATGTACACAATTGCTGATTATGGCTGTCAAATCTAAACCAAACGTTGTGCACTCAAATCTTTTGCTGTATTTAGTTTATTTTGGCATCCGGATGATGATTCTAGCACTTAATTGCTTGGGCACCTGTTAATTTTTAAGATTTTGACACATTGAGCTCAAATGTACAATCATGCGCTAAAAACGCATTTAAAGCAATAAAAAGGTGATTATGGCTGTCAAACCTAAACCAAACGTTGTGCACTCAAATCTTTTGCTGTATTTAGTTTATTTTGGCATCCGGATGATGATTCTAGCATGAAATTGCTTGGGCACCTGTTAATTTTTAAGATTTTGACACATTCAGCTCAAATGTACACAATTGCTGATTATGGCTGTCAAATCTAAACCAAACGTTGTGCACTCAAATCTTTTGCTGTATTTAGTTTATTTTGGCATCCGGATGATGATTCTAGCATGAAATTGCTTGGGCACCTGTTAATTTTTAAGATTTTGACACATTCAGCTCAAATGTACAATCATGCGCTAAAAACGCATTTAAAGCAATAAAAAGGTGATTATGGCTGTCAAACCTAAACCAAACGTTGTGCACTCAAATCTTTTGCTGTATTTAGTTTATTTTGGCATCCGGATGATGATTCTAGCACTTAATTGCTTGGGCACCTGTTAATTTTTAAGATTTTGACACATTCAGCTCAAATGTACAATCATGCGCTAAAAACGCATTTAAAGCAATAAAAAGGTGATTATGGCTGTCAAACCTAAACCAAACGTTGTGCACTCAAATCTTTTGCTGTATTTAGTTTATTTTGGCATCCGGATGATGATTCTAGCATGAAATTGCTTCGGCACCTGTTAATTTTTAAGATTTTGACACATTCAGCTCAAATGTACACAATTGCTGATTATGGCTGTCAAATCTAAACCAAACGTTGTGCACTCAAATCTTTTGCTGTATTTAGTTTATTTTGGCCTCCGGATGATGATTCTAGCACTTAATTGCTTGGGCACCTGTTAATTGTTAAGATTTTGACACATTGAGCTCAAATGTACAATTATGCGCTAAAAACGCATTTAAAGCAATAAAAAGGTGATTATGGCTGTCAAACCTAAACCAAACGTTGTGCACTCAAATCTTTTGCTGTATTTAGTTTATTTTGGCATCCGGATGATGATTCTAGCATGAAATTGCTTGGGCACCTGTTAATTTTTAAGATTTTGACACATTCAGCTCAAATGTACACAATTGCTGATTATGGCTGTCAAACCTAAACCAAACGTTGTGCACTCAAATCTTTTGCTATATTTAGTTTATTTTGGCATCCGGATGATGATTCTAGCATGAAATTGCTTGGGCACCTGTTAATTTTTAAGATTTTGACACATTCAGCTCAAATGTACAATCATGCGCTAAAAACGCATTTAAAGCAATAAAAAGGTGATTATGGCTGTCAAACCTAAACCAAACGTTGTGCACTCAAATCTTTTGCTGTATTTAGTTTATTTTGGCATCCGGATGATGATTCTAGCATGAAATTGCTTGGGCACCTGTTAATTTTTAAGATTTTGACACATTCAGCTCAAATGTACACAATTGCTGATTATGGCTGTCAAATCTAAACCAAACGTTGTGCACTCAAATCTTTTGCTGTATTTAGTTTATTTTGGCATCCGGATGATGATTCTAGCATGAAATTGCTTGGGCACCTGTTAATTTTTAAGATTTTGACACATTGAGCTCAAATGTACAATCATGCGCTAAAAACGCATTTAAAGCAATAAAAAGGTGATTATGGCTGTCAAACCTAAACCAAACGTTGTGCACTCAAATCTTTTGCTGTATTTAGTTTATTTTGGCATCCGGATGATGATTCTAGCATGAAATTGCTTGGGCACCTGTTAATTTTTAAGATTTTGACACATTCAGCTCAAATGTACACAATTGCTGATTATGGCTGTCAAATCTAAACCAAACGTTGTGCACTCAAATCTTTTGCTGTATTTAGTTTATTTTGGCATCCGGATGATGATTCTAGCATGAAATTGCTTGGGCACCTGTTAATTTTTAAGATTTTGACACATTCAGCTCAAATGTACAATCATGCGCTAAAAACGCATTTAAAGCAATAAAAAGGTGATTATGGCTGTCAAACCTAAACCAAACGTTGTGCACTCAAATCTTTTGCTGTATTTAGTTTATTTTGGCATCCGGATGATGATTCTAGCATGAAATTGCTTCGGCACCTGTTAATTTTTAAGATTTTGACACATTCAGCTCAAATGTACACAATTGCTGATTATGGCTGTCAAATCTAAACCAAACGTTGTGCACTCAAATCTTTTGCTGTATTTAGTTTATTTTGGCATCCGGATGATGATTCTAGCACTTAATTGCTTGGGCACCTGTTAATTTTTAAGATTTTGACACATTGAGCTCAAATGTACAATCATGCGCTAAAAACGCATTTAAACCAATAAAAAGGTGATTATGGCTGTCAAACCTAAACCAAACGTTGTGCACTCAAATCTTTTGCTGTATTTAGTTTATTTTGGCATCCGGATGATGATTCTAGCATGAAATTGCTTGGGCACCTGTTAATTTTTAAGATTTTGACACATTCAGCTCAAATGTACACAATTGCTGATTATGGCTGTCAAACCTAAACCAAACGTTGTGCACTCAAATCTTTTGCTATATTTAGTTTATTTTGGCATCCGGATGATGTCTAGCATGAAATTGCTTGGGCACCTGTTAATTTTTAAGATTTTGACACATTCAGCTCAAATGTACAATCATGCGCTAAAAACGCATTTAAAGCAAAAAAAGGTGATTATGGCTGTCAAACCTAAACCAAACGTTGTGCACTCAAATCTTTTGCTGTATTTAGTTTATTTTGGCATCCGGATGATGATTCTAGCATGAAATTGCTTCGGCACCTGTTAATTTTTAAGATTTTGACACATTCAGCTCAAATGTACACAATTGCTGATTATGGCTGTCAAATCTAAACCAAACGTTGTGCACTCAAATCTTTTGCTGTATTTAGTTTATTTTGGCCTCCGGATGATGATTCTAGCACTTAATTGCTTGGGCACCTGTTAATTGTTAAGATTTTGACACATTGAGCTCAAATGTACAATTATGCGCTAAAAACGCATTTAAAGCAATAAAAAGGTGATTATGGCTGTCAAACCTAAACCAAACGTTGTGCACTCAAATCTTTTGCTGTATTTAGTTTATTTTGGCATCCGGATGATGATTCTAGCATGAAATTGCTTGGGCACCTGTTAATTTTTAAGATTTTGACACATTCAGCTCAAATGTACACAATTGCTGATTATGGCTGTCAAACCTAAACCAAACGTTGTGCACTCAAATCTTTTGCTATATTTAGTTTATTTTGGCATCCGGATGATGATTCTAGCATGAAATTGCTTGGGCACCTGTTAATTTTTAAGATTTTGACACATTCAGCTCAAATGTACAATCATGCGCTAAAAACGCATTTAAAGCAATAAAAAGGTGATTATGGCTGTCAAACCTAAACCAAACGTTGTGCACTCAAATCTTTTGCTGTATTTAGTTTATTTTGGCATCCGGATGATGATTCTAGCATGAAATTGCTTGGGCACCTGTTAATTTTTAAGATTTTGACACATTCAGCTCAAATGTACACAATTGCTGATTATGGCTGTCAAATCTAAACCAAACGTTGTGCACTCAAATCTTTTGCTGTATTTAGTTTATTTTGGCATCCGGATGATGATTCTAGCACTTAATTGCTTGGGCACCTGTTAATTTTTAAGATTTTGACACATTGAGCTCAAATGTACAATCATGCGCTAAAAACGCATTTAAAGCAATAAAAAGGTGATTATGGCTGTCAAACCTAAACCAAACGTTGTGCACTCAAATCTTTTGCTGTATTTAGTTTATTTTGGCATCCGGATGATGATTCTAGCATGAAATTGCTTGGGCACCTGTTAATTTTTAAGATTTTGACACATTCAGCTCAAATGTACACAATTGCTGATTATGGCTGTCAAATCTAAACCAAACGTTGTGCACTCAAATCTTTTGCTGTATTTAGTTTATTTTGGCATCCGGATGATGATTCTAGCATGAAATTGCTTGGGCACCTGTTAATTTTTAAGATTTTGACACATTCAGCTCAAATGTACAATCATGCGCTAAAAACGCATTTAAAGCAATAAAAAGGTGATTATGGCTGTCAAACCTAAACCAAACGTTGTGCACTCAAATCTTTTGCTGTATTTAGTTTATTTTGGCATCCGGATGATGATTCTAGCATGAAATTGCTTGGGCACCTGTTAATTTTTAAGATTTTGACACATTCAGCTCAAATGTACACAATTGCTGATTATGGCTGTCAAATCTAAACCAAACGTTGTGCACTCAAATCTTTTGCTGTATTTAGTTTATTTTGGCATCCGGATGATGATTCTAGCACTTAATTGCTTGGGCACCTGTTAATTTTTAAGATTTTGACACATTCAGCTCAAATGTACAATCATGCGCTAAAAACGCATTTAAAGCAATAAAAAGGTGATTATGGCTGTCAAACCTAAACCAAACGTTGTGCACTCAAATCTTTTGCTGTATTTAGTTTATTTTGGCATCCGGATGATGATTCTAGCATGAAATTGCTTGGGCACCTGTTAATTTTTAAGATTTTGACACATTCAGCTCAAATGTACACAATTGCTGATTATGGCTGTCAAATCTAAACCAAACGTTGTGCACTCAAATCTTTTGCTGTATTTAGTTTATTTTGGCATCCGGATGATGATTCTAGCACTTAATTGCTTGGGCACCTGTTAATTTTTAAGATTTTGACACATTCAGCTCAAATGTACAATCATGCGCTAAAAACGCATTTAAAGCAATAAAAAGGTGATTATGGCTGTCAAACCTAAACCAAACGTTGTGCACTCAAATCTTTTGCTGTATTTAGTTTATTTTGGCATCGGGATGATGATTCTAGCATGAAATTGCTTGGGCACCTGTTAATTTTTAAGATTTTGACACATTCAGCTCAAATGTACACAATTGCTGATTATGGCTGTCAAATCTAAACCAAACGTTGTGCACTCAAATCTTTTGCTGTATTTAGTTTATTTTGGCATCCGGATGATGATTCTAGCATGAAATTGCTTGGGCACCTGTTAATTTTTAAGATTTTGACACATTCAGCTCAAATGTACAATCATGCGCTAAAAACGCATTTAAAGCAATAAAAAGGTGATTATGGCTGTCAAACCTAAACCAAACGTTGTGCACTCAAATCTTTTGCTGTATTTAGTTTATTTTGGCATCCGGATGATGATTCTAGCATGAAATTGCTTGGGCACCTGTTAATTTTTAAGATTTTGACACATTCAGCTCAAATGTACACAATTGCTGATTATGGCTGTCAAATCTAAACCAAACGTTGTGCACTCAAATCTTTTGCTGTATTTAGTTTATTTTGGCATCCGGATGATGATTCTAGCATGAAATTGCTTGGGCACCTGTTAATTTTTAAGATTTTGACACATTCAGCTCAAATGTACAATCATGCGCTAAAAACGCATTTAAAGCAATAAAAAGGTGATTATGGCTGTCAAACCTAAACCAAACGTTGTGCACTCAAATCTTTTGCTGTATTTAGTTTATTTTGGCATCCGGATGATGATTCTAGCATGAAATTGCTTGGGCACCTGTTAATTTTTAAGATTTTGACACATTCAGCTCAAATGTACACAATTGCTGATTATGGCTGTCAAATCTAAACCAAACGTTGTGCACTCAAATCTTTTGCTGTATTTAGTTTATTTTGGCATCCGGATGATGATTCTAGCACTTAATTGCTTGGGCACCTGTTAATTTTTAAGATTTTGACACATTCAGCTCAAATGTACAATCATGCGCTAAAAACGCATTTAAAGCAATAAAAAGGTGATTATGGCTGTCAAACCTAAACCAAACGTTGTGCACTCAAATCTTTTGCTGTATTTAGTTTATTTTGGCATCCGGATGATGATTCTAGCATGAAATTGCTTGGGCACCTGTTAATTTTTAAGATTTTGACACATTCAGCTCAAATGTACACAATTGCTGATTATGGCTGTCAAACCTAAACCAAACGTTGTGCACTCAAATCTTTTGCTATATTTAGTTTATTTTGGCATCCGGATGATGATTCTAGCATGAAATTGCTTGGGCACCTGTTAATTTTTAAGATTTTGACACATTCAGCTCAAATGTACAATCATGCGCTAAAAACGCATTTAAAGCAATAAAAAGGTGATTATGGCTGTCAAACCTAAACCAAACGTTGTGCACTCAAATCTTTTGTTGTATTTAGTTTATTTTGGCATCCGGATGATGATTCTAGCATGAAATTGCTTGGGCACCTGTTAATTTTTAAGATTTTGACACATTCAGCTCAAATGTACACAATTGCTGATTATGGCTGTCAAATCTAAACCAAACGTTGTGCACTCAAATCTTTTGCTGTATTTAGTTTATTTTGGCATCCGGATGATGATTCTAGCACTTAATTGCTTGGGCACCTGTTAATTTTTAAGATTTTGACACATTGAGCTCAAATGTACAATCATGCGCTAAAAACGCATTTAAAGCAATAAAAAGGTGATTATGGCTGTCAAACCTAAACCAAACGTTGTGCACTCAAATCTTTTGCTGTATTTAGTTTATTTTGGCATCCGGATGATGATTCTAGCATGAAATTGCTTGGGCACCTGTTAATTTTTAAGATTTTGACACATTCAGCTCAAATGTACACAATTGCTGATTATGGCTGTCAAATCTAAACCAAACGTTGTGCACTCAAATCTTTTGCTGTATTTAGTTTATTTTGGCATCCGGATGATGATTCTAGCACTTAATTGCTTGGGCACCTGTTAATTTTTAAGATTTTGACACATTCAGCTCAAATGT